>NC_043008.1:5711965-5714465 GCF_006345805.1 Octopus sinensis | reverse complement strand
ATTATATATATATAGATTATATTATCGATATATATATATATATATATATCTAGATATATATACATACATACTATATGAGACAAAATATAATACAAAGATAGGTAGAAATAACAACCGGGTGTTTTAGGGTCTGGATAGTTGGAAGAAGTTTTTAATATTTCTTCAGAGAATAGAGAATAGAACAAACGTGTGTGATGTAGACGGTCACTCATTGTCGAAGTGACCAAAAGAGGAAGAAGTTGGCTTGAGGCGTTGGTGGCAAAGGGGATATATTTACCAGAGACGGCTATATATACAGGGTGCCATGGGTAAATTGTTGCCATTTTATACTTTTAATTTCGCGCATGCACATTGTTTATTTTTTTGTTATGTCGACTACATAGTATAGTAGGCTCAATTGGGCACCGTCTGTGAGAACAGCACCGTGACACAATTCACTCTACCAGAAATTTGGAAAAAAACATGCTGTACTACTTGGCATTCGCGCCGAAAGCTTTGCTGGAGGTTCCGACGCGAATGCCAAGCAGTACAGCATTTCAGAGTGTTTGAGTGTCCGTCTGAGGACAGGGAAATCTGAGGACATAGACCGAGAGTGATAAAAATCAAACAGCCAGTCAACATCATGGTGTTTGGTGTCATCACTAGTGGTGGCGACGTTATGCCTCCATTCATCTTCCCACACGGCCTCAGAATCAACACGGAGGCCTACATCAACTAGTAGTAGTAGTAGTAGTAGTAGTAGTAGTAGTAGTAGTAGTAGTAGCAGCAGCAGCAGTAGTGGCAGTAGCACAGCAGCAGCAACAGTAGTAGTAGTAGTAGTAGTAGTAGTAGTAGTAGTAGTAGTAGTAGCAGCAGTAGCTGTAGTAGTAGTTTTAGGATAGTAAAAGGGCATGGTTTGGGTTTTTTTATAGTTGAAGTGGACGTCTAATGTTGAAACAATGACAGACTGGACCGACCGACCGACATACAGACAGACAGACCGCCAAACGAACCTTACTGGAATCCGATAACGAAATTATTGCCCATCTAACGCCATGTAAATTGACTGAATGGATAACAGAGAGATAACAGGGATTCATCGATTTTGCCAGCGAACCTTAAACTATATAGAAAGTTAATATTTATTAGATGCTTATATAATAAACGCACACGCAACCAATTTTATAGTAATACTTGAAGAATATAGAATTAGCCTCATGTAAAGTGACGGCTGACGAATTAAATAATGGCGTAAATAAGTTGTTGTTGTTGTTGTTGTTGTTGTTGTGTGTGTGTGTGTACACATTATACACACACTCACTGACACATATCTAATTCTATGTACATATGTGATTACATTTGTATTTAAAGATTTGCGTGTGTGTGTGTGTCTCTCTGTGTGTGTGCGCGCGTGTGTGTGTGTGCGCGCGCGTGTGTGTGTGTGTGTGTGTGTGTGTGTGTGTGTGTGTGCGTGTGTGTGTGTGTGTGTGTGTGTGAGGAAAAGAATCTGAAAATGCAGGATTCTTTTAAAAGCATTTATTAACTTTGCCGGTTTCACTTATTGAAAAAGATTTTCAAAAGTAAAGTGTGAGGTTTTGTGGCGTCAAAAATTTAGTTTTACAAAAATGTATTCAAATCAAATGATGGAGTCTGACGATGATAAGAAAAGTTTTGAGGCTTTGTGTATCCTCTGTGATGAATTGAGAGACAGTTTACACAAAAACATTCAGATCAGGTAATAAAGTTTTTTTTTGTTTTATATATATATATATATATATAATGATAAGAAGAAAAAAATAGTTTACATGAATCTATCTCGATCAAGTAACAGAGTCTTTGACAAGAAGATAAAATATGTAACAGACCATTTAAAGTTCTCGGATCTGGCTTCTAAGGGTCTGGTATCTGGCTGGAGTTTGGCAGTTATAAATACAGGGTGATTCAAAAGTCGCCATATATAGGAACACTTTATCTTTTTATAAGAAGCAGTTCATAAGAACAGTTTTTTTTATCTAACAGGTTCTATATGGTTACCATTGTTTTGAATACACATTGCAATACGTTTACCCAACTCTTTGTGAACTCGTAAGAGCACATCTGGTGATACGTGTGCAAAGGAGTTGGTGATGCGTTCCTTCAAATCATTTATGTCTTTTATCTTATCGCGATACACCATGCCTTTCAAATTCCCCTAAAGATAGAAAGCAAGAGGGGTCAGACCAGGGGATCTACGGGGATCTTATAAACTGTCTCTTATAAAAAAATAAATTTATCCTATATCTGGAGACTTTACTCTGTAGAGTCGCAATTCTTCTGTACAAAATCTTCCGTTTATCTAAAAATGATAAATATAAACTAGCCCTAAAGATCTGAACAGATGGGTAGAGGAAATAGGCATAAAAGCCAGTTTAGTTCAGCTCCAGAAAGCAGTGTTATTAGGGACAGCTAGGATACTTAGGAGGGTTCTTGTCATTTAAGGTTGTTTGATGTAGCCCGATGTTAGAAATGTTTGTTTCTCAAC
>NC_043008.1:5686965-5706965 GCF_006345805.1 Octopus sinensis | reverse complement strand
TGCCAAGCTAGTTATATATTTGCTTATATAATGCGAAATTTTTGCCACAAACAGTCTTGTCATAATACATAGAAAACGTGTAGCCCACAATGAAAACACTTTCAATGATTTATTACCATCGTAATCATTATATTTACGATTTCCTATCAAACCAGTAATTAATGATCAGGTAAGTGGAAAGACGTATATAGCCACGAAAATATCTAATTAAGAAAACTGTGCTATGTAAAACGAAATTGCTTCAAGTGGATGACTTCCTTACATAAAGCCGTTTGACTCTATTATTTGCCACTGTGAATGGAAAGTGTAGCTGCTGCTACCGAGCATTATCTCGCCTGTAACTGAAAATATGTCTATTGTCTGTGAAAGCATAATTATTTCCAAGAGTATATTCCAGTGAATCTGTATTTAATTTACAAAGTTTACAATCCATTCTGTTATAAATATAAAATGGTTTCGAAGATTTTTGAAAACTTAAGAATGTATGAACACGAATGTATCTTATAATTATCAATCAGTGTATCTAACAATGTTGTGAAACAGCTGCTTTAAGTAAGTACCAGCCATACTTGGCCTTGTCTTGTTTTATTACTTAAAATGAATATAACCATAGGAATTCACTATACTTACCATTATTCATTTTAAAATTATGCTGACACTCTTCAGTTGGCATGGGAATTGTGTTTTCTTCATAATTGTCATACCCAAGCAATTCAGAAGAAAGTTCAATTGAATTTTATTAAGATATATCAAACCTATAAGATCATTTTGTTCTTACATTTTCCTAGAACGTACATTTTTTTAAAATTCCGAACTCGTTTAATGATTATTGTAAAAGAATTTCCTAATCAATATATTTTTTTAATCCGTAAAATATGTTCTGCTTTTCTGTGTAGGTATAGAATATTTTTATTTTCCTGTCAGAAGCTAAAAGAGTGAATTTCAAAAAGGAATAAATAGTTTATCCAGTGCGCCTTGAACAGATGTGTCTCTTTGCAACATTTTAGTTGCCTTCATTTTAATATATATATTTTAATATATATATTTTAATATATATATATATATTAATATATATATTTATTGTTCATTAGACTCACTTGGATACGCACTCGGTTTCATGCGTACAATACATTATTTACAATTGACGGATATCAGGCGTCTTGGGGAAATTTCGAACCTGCATACAGTAGTTCAGAATCTCTCAACTGGCACATAAGATCTATATTTCTGGCCTTGAACTATATCTGACTTTCAACTCATATTTTTCCACATTTCGTGTGCAAGTTACGAACCACTTTAAAGTTTTCCCATTTGATGTCTAACCGCAATTTCTCTGCAGAACACGTCAACTTTTGCATCTTGATTTCGCTTGTTGCTGCATACAAAACCTCTGAGTATTATAAAAAGTTTCTGCCTCAATTTGAACTCTGGCTGGGATTTTTCAGTTAGGAAAACTTTCATAAACAAAAACTGGATCTTTCAAATTGAGTGACGTCGCCCTGCAAATCCTAATCAAATTCAGCAACTACGCGTCAAATTTATTTGACTGACATCAGTAAAAATACTGAGTCATTAACAGTTATTGACTTCTAATTAGTCAAGCTTTGATTAAGCTAACTTAGCTTATAAAAGGAGAGTCAAGCTTTAGTGAGGCAGAGAGACAGTGCAGAAGAGGGGAGCGAACGACAAATAGGCTGTCAGAGACTGAGAAAGACTGGCAAATGATAAAAAGGGAACAGAACGCAGCTTTCATCTATGCATCTCTTTCATCTATGCACAGCCATGAAAGCTGTGCAATCCAGTCATTACTATGAACAGAACTTTCTGATATTCCTTTATTGTTTTTCCTTTGCACCGTCACTTTCTACAAGCTTTCAAAAATAAACATATGATGAATCGAAAATGAACTTTCGATATATTCCTTATTTCTTATTGTTAAACTATAATAAGGATATCTTATACTTCTTATATTCCTTTTGTGTCAACCCCCAAAACACTGTGATAAACACAGCTGGAAGAGTTTAAAACGCACTTAGATATTTCCAAGGAATTATCTCGTGTCGTTTTGAGAAACCGACTGAAAATTCAGCTTAGAAGAATAGCCTCAATTTAAAAAATTGAAAGGCAGATATATAAATTTCTCTATGAAAGTAAAAATTTCTCTGTGAAAGTAAAAATTTCTCTGTGAATGTAAAAATTAAAACAAGGTAGAAGAAATGTTCATTTATTATATTTATTACGTATTACTGTTATTGATATCTTCCTGGGTAGATAAATCTTTTATGAGTATTACTAGCATTATCAACGTTAGCTTCTTTAAATTGTCGATCATTTGCAGCATTTACGCTATCATATGCTATTCATAGACTGTTTCATTATTTCTAAATAACTGGTTGTTGCTTATGTTTTTTTTTATTTCGGTGTATTTTTGAATGGCATCTTCGATAGGGTATTCTTAAGCCTACAGCGTTCGTCTTTAAAACCTGATAATTTTCGTATATAAAGACGTTTCTCTTGTGCTTCTATTCAAACTGTCATTTGGTCTTTTTGTTTTGTTAATACTATATCTGGTTATCTTTTTTGCATTTTTATAATTAGGAAATTCAATATTACATAAACACACACATATACATACGCATAATTATTTCATCAGAAGTAAGCGTATATATATATATATATATATTATATATATATATATATAGATATATATATATATATTGTATATATATATATTTATATATATATATATAAACATATATATATATATGTATGTATATATAATGTATGTATATATGTATGTATGTGTATATATGTATGTATGTATATACATATACTCATATATATATAGAGAGAGAGAGGAGAGAGAGAATTTATAAATATGTGTGCGTGGTGTATGTACATACACACATATAAATATACATTTATATATATATATATATATATATATACATATATATACACTACACATATATGTAAACAAATGCTGGGAGACGCTCACACAAACATGCATATATATACATATATATATTTATATATTCATTTCTCCAAAACAAAGATGTCTGCATTCAACCGATAAATTATGAAGTTTTTCTTTAACAATGAAGAGTTGTTCACTTCCATATTATCCTTAAAACAACATAGAAAGGCTAATATGTCCATAATAGATGCTTAACATAAAGAATGCTTACTAATTCTAAGAAGTTTAATTATATTTCCCTTCGTTTATCGCGTATTTGCTTTTTTCCTTCCTTTATCTTTTCTTAAGTTAATTTATTCATTTTGTTTTCAGTGAATTTGTTGATTTAGTTTTCTTTTTAGTTATGTAACATGTTTGAAATATGCTATGTTATCATAATGAAGATCTTAATTGGAAACCCTTCTTTATGTTTAGCAATTTCACGCTTCACTATGAAACATAAATCTTTAAGAGTGACACTGTAATTCGATTTTCGTCTTATTCTCTTATTTCATTGATGTATCAATAAAGTTAAATAATATATACCATCCCTTCTATATTTTTCCAAACCTGAAATGGAACATTCTTAATATACCAAGGCAGCTATATTTGTGTTTTGTTGTTGTTGTTGTTCTTGATTTAATTATTTGCTTTTTAGAGTCTCATCTTATTCTCCTTTTTGTAATTATGATGAAGGTTTTAATCATTTCATGCTTGATCATATATACACTTTGCAGTATGGATCCTGTAGACTGTGAGGGGTTTCAGGAATATCTACAGCCCTGTGTAGTTCACATATTCCGTCGACCAATAAAATAAAATAGGTTTCGATTAGAATATTTTGATTTTATTCAAAACCTCTTTTAGACGACACATTCGAATTAATCTAACGTCTATATTTTACTGAGATAACCAAAAGGAAACTACGTATAGCTACCGTCAATATGATATTGTGATTTCAGTTCTCTTCCGAAACAGCAGTTTTCAGTTTTAAGGCAACAAGCTGAATGTAGCTAAATGACCATTCTTATGTGGCAGTAAAGGAACAGTTATGATAGTGGTTTCTCAAAGAACATTATTTCCTACGTTATTATTATCTCTCACTGCACTTTGATACACAATTATAGATTCCCATTAACTTAGTTTAGTTCAGGAAAAATATGTGAAAAGTGATTAGAATTTTGTACTGTTTAGTAAATACACATTTAACTCGAAACTGAATGCTAATTGTTTCAGAGTTTATCTTCATGCTCTAACTCTCCTCAACTGCAAAAATACAAAGCTATCAAGAAATAAGTTGGCTTTTTTTTTTGTTTTGTTTCGTTTGGGTTTTTTGCTTGTTTTTATTTTGCTTTTTGTTACAATTAGCTCAGTATAGTAACCACAACTTCCACGAAGAAGATCACTATATAAAGATAAGGAGACGAGCTAAAAACGTAATAAGTTGTCGACTTTATGAAAGAACTGATAATATTTGTCATATATCTATATTCGTATCGAGATATAATTCTGTTACAGTCGGGTTTCTATATATGACCATCTACTTATTCCAGATCACCCTAACCTTAGCTCTTTAACCATTCTGATAGTTCAGTCAGCCAATATCTTCAGTGTTCTTTTATTCTATACAACCTATCCTAATTCCATGTGAGAGAGTTAAGTGGAACACTGAAAAATGATATATTTCATCACATTCCTTGAGTTTTCCCTTCACGTTTTTTGCTATATTCCTTCACATTTCTTATCTTTTACCTTTTATTTGTTTCAGTCATTAACTACGGCCATTCTGGGGCACTCACATTTCATCAACAACGTACAGATGTTCTATACTCCTCTTTGTGCATGCAACAGATGTGTCTAACTACATATAACTCTTGAAAGAAATCATCATTGACATCAACTCCGTATGGCAATGCACAGAAAACCACCCTCTGTTATAACCAATCACGAGAACACGAGAAATATTTGCACCTTTAACAGTCTCCAGTATTTACCGGCCCTTGAATTGGAAATGTCTGATTATCTGCGAAAGGGATCTTTAATAACCTGAATAATTTCACTGGCCTTTCCTGAAAAAGGACGGAATTATTAGCAATATATTGACAGATAAAATTAAAACTTAAAAAGAATGGAAAACATGACTAAACATTTAATGGAGCAAATATTTCAATGTTTCGATCCAAAACAAATATTTTCATAGCCAAGATTTACAGATGGAATCCTATACTTCAAAAAGATTGAATTTCACTTGAAATCTGTAAGAAACATAACTTAAATGTAAAGAAGTATGCATCAAATATATAATTATAAAGTATTTATCAATAATAATTTTGAAAAAAGAATACTATGGCCGTGAGATGGAATATTTCAAAAATCTAAAAACCGTTAATCTGCATCACTAAAATTTTAGTTTGTGGCTTAATAGATAATATAGGAAATATAATTCTCTCATAATTCTTCGTAAACATAAAAATATATTGGGCAACATAACATCTTAAATAACATAGAGCAATAATAGTATCAGAAGATTGAAATTGTTTTTGTTTGCGAGATTATTTGGGAAATTGTTCAAGCAAGATGTCGGTTTCATTGCATGCTATAATGTTTTTACTGTAATTATTTTACGTAGAGCGTACGAGAATATTTATTGGAAACCCAAAATATCGAATTATTTAAGAAATGTAGCTGAAAAAAGTTGAATACAAAAAAAAGATCAAACATACTACGAATGAATCAAACGTCATTTCAACCGCAACGTGAAATCCCTTTTGTCGTTTTCTACAATCATAACTCTCTGGGGAATGGTTTCGAAAATTGTGTTTGGTTAATATTATAATGATGCAATAAATCACGGTAGTATCTTTGAGAAAATTATATCAATAAGAGATTATGCATTCCCCTTTAAATTGAGCAAAAAGAACGTTCATATTTTCCAAATTATTTGTCATCTACAGAATGTTCAGAATGATTTTCCATTGTGGCTGAAACGAATTTACAATCATCGTTTGTTATTTGGGTTTTTTTTTCTGTACTGCGGTTGAATAATTGTCTTGAATAATTCAAAGTTTAGGGCTTCCAATAATTTTTCTAATATTATCTCATTCTAATAACTAGAATAAGAAGAATTATATACTCAATGAGATAGAATGGTTTGTAACCAAAATTTTCCACAAACATTTTTCGTAACGAAATTATTCAGTTGTGCATAACTTAAAAGATTCTTGCCATGTTTCTAAAGTATTTAGTCTCCGAGAAAAGACGAAGGGTCACGTGCTGTAGTATGTTCTGAAATGACATGATAACGATGGGAATTTACCCGAGGGGAACCAGGAGGAAGGCGAGCAAATAGGGGTGTTTGGAGAAGGCTCGTTCCGTCGTGCTGACAGTAATGGAAGATTTGTTATACTTTTTTACAGAAATTAAAGGTAAGCCAAATGAAATTTTTTTGAAGAACAAGATTCCAACCGTAAAGTATAATTCTCTAAAAATAAACGTTATTAAAGATTAAAATGTGAGATAGTTGTTTCACAAACTAGCTTAATCGAATATTTAGCGTTCCTATCACCTGTTTTAAAATTCTAACCTATTCTCTCGTTCACTGCACAAATAGATGTGTAGCCAATTGTTTCATTACGATTTCTGATAAATTCAAAATAAGAAACCGTATCAAAATATTATTATTGTTCAATTTGTTCAGCTTTATATGTCATTTGATTTATGACTCGAATTGAATTTAATTCAATGTGTTTATATGGAAAATGAAACGAAAAATACAAACCAGACTTATAATGCAAACGATCTCAAACAAAGCTGATGATTCCAACTACAACACACTCAACATAAAAGTAGCAGAAAAAACTGCTTCCAAAAATGGGCAGGACGAAATAGAGTAAACTAAATATTGTGATCTTACGAACACAACCATTCGAATGGTCAGTACGTAACATGTCATAAACATAATATGGAAACAATGGCTATAAATTTTGACACGGGTCCAGAATTTTTTTAGAGGAAAGTGTCGGTCAACGTCATTAGCAACAGTACTTGACTGGTACTTATGTTATCGACCCCGTAAAGAAGAAAGGCAAAGACGACCTCAAATGTAAATTCGAACGAAATGCCACTTAGGATTTTGCTCAGTATGTACATTTTTAAGTTGATCTCTACAAATTTTCTATAGAATTCAGAGCTAACACTGAAAGTTACCGCGTTTCGTAACGAATATGTCTATGTAAACAATGCGACCGAAGATAGAAAAAATAAGCAATATATGTACATGCATATTTCAAGAGTTATTGTTATTTCATCAGCACCACATCCAATCCATCAACTGTCCACGAACGCCTTGCTTAAATACCCTCTAAGTTTAGCGGTTTAATGCTATTGGATAGACCAATTTACATATTAAGCACATTCTTGGCAACTGGTTCATAAATATTAATTACTGACAAGGACACAGTATTTCGTTATAATATGCTGAGACCCCTTCGGTCATAAATGACAATGGAATTGCACCTAGAAAGTTACCCTCCTAGTCACAAGTCTGAACAAGGTTGTTTATGGAAGACCAGCAATCGCTCATCCATACCGACCTCCCCTCTCTACGCCACCAATGTTATCCAAGGGAAAGGCAAAGGAGCCGATACAGCTTGGCACCTATTTTTTCTTCTTTCCTTTTTCTTTCTTTGTTTCTTCCCCTTTTTTCTATCATATGACTTTGTAAGTGAGCAATCTGGTGTTTTTATTTTAATGCCCTACCAATGTATATAGTAAGTTCTTTGCCCTAGGTGTCGAGGGGACACTCGACAAGAAATAGAAACTAAATTGAAAGATGAGGATAATAATAATAATAATAATAATAATAATAATAATAATAATAATAATAGATTTATTTTTCCAGAGCGATTTAAAAAAAGAGGGAAAGCAAATATTTTTTTTTAAATACAATATTTAGGAGCAATAAACATTTATGCATTTGATTCTGGAAGCGATCCATCAAATTTGACCTGTCAAATAAACGTTTCGTTCCTTACATATTGCAGATGAATAACAAATATTCTATGGGAGAAATTTAAAACTCCATTCAAAATACTGAAAGACAAATAGATTCAAATATATTCCGGGAACATTCAGAGACAAAGCGTGGAACGTATTAAAATTGCACAATGGATCAGATAAGAGAGAAGGAATGATATCTCTTGTAAGGTTAGGCATAACAAGTAGCCATATTAATGAGAAAACGGCTTTTGCTTATTGCAGAAGATACTACACTAGAGAAAAGATACATTAGAAAAACATGCAACAAAAAAGATTAATTTTGAAAACCAAACTGAAAAAAACGATATTTTTGAATGGTTGCTTTCAGTCACAATCATGAACTGAAGTAACAAACCGAATACTAAGTGACCACACCACAAGATTGTTGTATGATGAGTTCAGTCGGTCTGCTAGAATCGTTGTTCCTTCTTGTATGATAATATATTCCTTTCGTTAAAGGCGGCGAGCTGGCAGAAACGTTAGCACGCCTGGCGAAATGCGTAGCCGTATTTCGCCTGCCGTTCTGAGTTCAAATTCCGCCGAGGTCGACTTTGCCTTTCATTCTTTCGGGGTCGATAAATTAAGCACCAGTTGCGCACTGGGGTCGATGTAATCGACTTAATCCGTTTGTCTGTCCTTGTTTGTCCTCTCTGTGTTTAGCCCCTTGTGGGCAATAAAGAAATAGATATATTCCTTCCGTTTGTTGTTGTTGCTGTTTTGTTTTGTTTTTGTATTTTCAGTTTCACTGGTCGTTACTTCATCACACTATACTGACGAACTTAATCCGAAACGTCAAACTTCTCGAATCCTCATGATGACTAAACTTATAAACACGGACAGTCTCTTAGGATCTCTCTGGAAATATATTCATTTTGAAGCTTTATATAAGGCCATATCATTATGATTTCAAATAGGATTTGAATATCTATATATATATAAAGCAGAAGTTGCCTGTGTATGGCAGGTTTGGTAGCCTTCAACTAACACTACCTCCTCCGAGACCCTGTGGCGCAAGTTGACCAAAATTGAGAGTATGATAGAAAAAGGCTTGCTTTTCCTTCCGAAGAAGAAAAATTTCAAATCGAACCATGTTAACACCAAAAATTATTTACATCAAAAAGGTGTTTTTTTCTATGAAAATCCCTATTTTTTACGATTTTTTGACTGCTGTGTCGCCATTTTTCGGTGTATTTCAACCAGAAAAATGTTCACTTAAAGAGAATAAGAAGCTACATAATGCAAAATTTTAATTTTCAAAAATTCCAAGTCTAAAGGGTCGAAACAAACCCGAGCAACGCTGGGCGATACTGCTAGTAGAACAATAAATGTGATAATAAAGCCATGTAAGAGCGTTTAGAAGAAAGCGGGAAATTATTTCAATAAACGTGATATTGTTAGCTAAAATATGTCGGATGTGTTTAAAGAAAAGTTAGTATTCAGCGTCTCATGTCATAAAATAATTATCGACAAAAGTAACGATAATACTTCGAACGCATCACCACCGCAAAAATAGAATGACAAGGCAATAAAAATTATATTTCCACAGTGAATAGTATCTACCGACGACAATATGGCGACAAATGTATTAAAGGTTTCTTAAAAAGCACTTCTTGCAAGAGATAAGAGATTCTTGCTACACAAGAGACATATAATCTGCCAAATAAATATGAAACGACTATTATCCGGGGAGATATTTGGCAAGGGTTGAAAATGTCAAGAAATGTTATCATAAATTAAACAATCCGATAGCAATGCCACCTATTGACCTCTCCACGAGAAAGTCGAAGTTTTAATAAAATTGTCTGTTTCTTATTGTCTGTCTAAATGTTTTGTAATTTCTTCAGTTTTATCAAGGAAATTGTTGCGAACAAAAATGATTGTTGAGTTGGCAATAGCTCTAAGAGAATCGGACAAAATTTCTTGTGTTATTTGTTCGGGACCTTTTAACTCCAATGATCAAATTGTGTCCGTCTTTCCGGTGTATATAAAAAAAATAAAGTAACGATCAAGAACTGAGGCTGAAATGATAATAAAACTATAAATAAAAGCATTTAAATACGCGGTTGAAAAGAACTTTTGAGAAAAAGTCGAAGGGTTTATATGTGTGCTTCGAGATATACTGTTCCTAAACACACACACACACACACACACATATATATATATAGAGAGAGAGAGAGAGATGTGTGAGTATTGAAATGGTGTTTTACTATTCTGCATTTAACAACCTGATCGTATTTAAAAACTTGATCTTTAATATAAACTTAAAAGGAATTTTTTCCCAAAAATCCTGTCCTTTACCTGATGTTTCTAGCATGTCCGAGGTAACATTTGCACCCCCCATACCTTATTTTATTTCTAAATTTCTTTGTATATATATATATATTAATCGAAGTGTACAGTATCATATATCCATCATGGCTTATCTTACCAATCGGTTTCGCACTAGGAGTTCACTTCAAAGCAAATGTTCCCTTTTCACTTTCTCCTCTCTTTCAATTTCTGCTCTCTTCAAAGCATAAAGACATAAAAAATTTATATGGAAATTAACGAAAAAGCAAATGATCCCATATGATTGACCATATGATCGAGTTGACAACTTGGCTGCTTCAAACAAAAGAATGCCATAAAATAACTTCCTTTGGCACACACACACACACACTCTCTCTCTCTCTCTCTCTCCCTCTCTTTAGATAAAACTTCTGTACGAATTATGTTATGTGTTGCTGTATGTGTGTATGCGCAAAATTACAGCTCAAATCCAATTGAATGATGTTTTTCTATTCTGTATTTAACAACCTGATCGTATCAAAAAAAAACTTGATCCTTAATACAAACTTAAAAGGATTTTTTCCAAAAACTCCTGTCCTTTACCTGTTGTTTCTAGCATGTCCGAGGTGTCATTTGCGCCCCTCCCACCATATTTTATTCCTAAATTTCTTCCGATTGCTATGTTCTCGATACAACGCTGGGATGCGTTGCAAGTACAATATATAAACCTACCAAATTCGACATTAAAAAGTTCAAATATCTATAGATATGTAAACTTAAAGAATTTTGTGCCACACTTCACGACATTTCTGGCATAAAACACAACTTTCTTTAATACATTAGTTTCAAATTTTGGCACAAAGCCAGCAATTCGGGAAAGTAGGTAAGTCGATTACATTGACCCCAGTGCTCAACTGGTTCTTATTTTATCGCTCCCGAAATGATGAAAGGCAATGTTGACCTCGGTGGAATTTGAACTCAGAACGTAAAGACAGATGAAATGCCGCTAAGCGTTTTGTTCGACGTGCTAACGATTCTGCCAGCTCACCGCCTTTTTTCTTTTTTTCATATATTAATTACGGGCATATAATTTTACTGTATTATTTTGATCTTACATATCCACGCGCACATATATGCACGCATACACACAATGAGGGAGAGATAGTGGAGATAGAAAAAACTAATACACAGATAAATACATAGACATACACATTCTCTCTCTCTCTCTCTCTCTCTCTCTCTCTCTCCTTCTCTTTCCCTTATACGTGCAAAAATACTCATTTTAATCAACCCATGCGTATACATGGGTCTAAGTGTTCTACGCATTGTAAAACACTGTCATCACATACACGCTTGTACACGGAAATTAGGAAAGATATTTGCTTTCAAAACTTATAAATAATTTCTTTCCTAGGCAGGGTAGGAAGAATTACAATGGAAATAACCTAATTTGCGCTTAATGAAGTTTAACAACAATGAATGTAATTACATTATATGAAAGTACCGCATTCATTTAAACATTTTCCTTTCCAGTTTAAACTAAAACATTCGTAGAAAAACTTTGTATGACAACGGTTAAGTAAAAGTTTGTAGTGAGTTGATGCTTAAAAAGAGAGAAAACGAAATAACTGTTTCAAAGATAAAGTTTTGATTGGATAAACAGAGTCGAAACAAATCAATTCGTACAGAAATATATAAATATTGCAAGGGGGGGAAATAATAAAAATAGTACATACATACATGTGTGTACATACGTATGTGTGCTTATATACATACATACATATATATATATATATTGCAAGGGGGGAAATAATACATACATCCATGTGTGTACATACGTATGTGTGCTTATATACATATATATATATATTATATATATATATATATTATATATATATACACATACATATACACATACATTTGTATATATGTGTGTGTGGGTATGTATACATACACATACATATGCGTGTACATGTTTGTACATGTATGATTATATACATATATATATGTAAATATACATGCATTTTTATATATGTATATATATACATGTATATTTATATACATATGTATACATGTATATTTATACATGTTTATATACATATATATACATGTATATATATGTATATATATATGTATATATATGCATGTATATATATATAAATGTATATATGCATGTTTATATACATGTTTATATATATATATATATATATATATATATACACATACATATATATATGTATGTATATATGCATATATAATATGTATGTAATATATGCAGGCATAAATATATATGTCTGGATATATATATGCATGTTTGTATGCTTGTGTGTGTGTGTGTATGTGAGTGAATAATACGTACTAAATTAAAATACGTTACAACCATGAATCTCACAAACATGAATATATTTGAACGGACTGTAGAGAAAATTTCATTTGCGTCTTTGAACTAATAATATTCTAATCCAGTTCTGCCCTTCCACATTTTACCTCGGTGACTTGCCTACCAGATAAGTTCACCTGTAACACAGGTGAATATTCCCCCTCACATGACTTTAAATAATTCGTATAATTTTTTTTTTTTATCTTCTCCTCTGCAGCAATATGGCAACATTGTATTTGGAAAATCATTTTGGTAAGGTGTTATTTTATTATGTTCGATGTCGTGGCTCGACTCTGCTGTCAGAATTATTCAGCTTTATTGGTTCGGTCTATAGTAACTTTGCAAGCATTCTTATAAATTGTTCTGAAAATTAAAAGTTGCTTTTCATACAACGGTTTGCATATGAATGCAAGTCATTTGCCCGTGTTTCAATATAGGTCAGCATTTGTGCTTGAGTTCATTTATCAAGTGTCAGCTTAATAAAAGCCAAGGGCCGTTGATCTTTCGTTTATTTTTGTCGAGGCTCTGAAGTGACTTTTGGTATTTCGGCAAAAAAATGTTTTATTTCTTTTAATCAATAACTGAATGTTACTTTTATTTTCTATTTTCAATGTAGTAAAGAAAGTAATTGATAAATATATAAACTGCTTGTTAACCGCCATAAATGTAGCGACCTAAACTTGAATAGCCTCAAGAATACAAAATATAGAATTTTCTGTGAGAATACTTTCGCATTTAATTGGAATCTTCATTCACAATTGATAGGATTTTCTTAATCAAAGCTTCAGTTGCATTTAAATATTCCATTCATGGGTCTCAGTGCATTCCTCACCGAAATCTACGTTGATGTAATCGGCCTGGTTTTGAGAGGACTATGCAGATTCCCTTAACAAATAAACATCTTTTGGTGAGCTTTTAAATTAATTTTCTCCGGCATTGGCCGACTTAGCAATATTGAGCCACAGAAATTTGGAAATTTTTTACAAGTATAAATGTTTCTTTTTTTATTACTTCTGCATTTTAAAGATTTTTTTTTATTGTTAATAAGTATATTAAAACAGCTTTAAGAGTCGGACTGAAATGCATGTATAAGAAACTAATACACTTGTTTGTTGTTTATAAACCTCTCTTCGTCTTTTGTTTTTCTGTAAATTTCAACTATATATATATATATGTGGCCGCGTGTGTATCGTTGGCGATTCTCTTTCCTCCGTCTTCCCTTCCTTGAACCTTTCCTTTTTCTATGTTTCTGACGAAGAGCTCCGCTCGAAACGTTAAATCCTCATTCTTTCTTTCCTTTCCTGAGCGTCCAATAACACTATAATTGTTCCACGTCCTCGCGTTGTTGTGTTTTCTCTCTGTTCATGTTTGGATTAACTATATATATATATATATATATATATATATATATATATATATATATATATATATATATATATATATATATATATACCTTTATACTTCGCTTATGCATTATGAGACTAATAACTCGATTTAGAACTCGTATTCGCAGTTCAGATGAAGCTACAAGGTGTTATTCAGGCACTCAACGATAAGTCCACTGCATCTTATACATGTATGCCTATACGTATATATATATATACATGTGTGTGTGTGTGTGTGTATAAAACCGTGTGTATATGAGTGTGCATGTGTGTTTTTATGCTTACAGTCCATAACAGGAGTTGTTTATGGTTCTACTATTTTAAGTATGAAACAGAAAAATCGATTCCGTGATTGGTAGACTTGAAGTTGGTTCAATATGGCTGCATTTTCTAATGACTGAAACATCTAAAAGAAGCGAAGAATATGAATAAGATTATTCTGGTAATATATATATCAACAAATATACAAAAAACACTTGTTTACACGCGTTTGAGGTCACCCACGGACTAACACACCTCATGCATGTCATACGTGTATTATTTTCGTTTTCTTTAGCATATAGGCGACTTTTTTTTATCGTGGTAGTGTATCATTTTTCGTTGCTATAGCGTATATTCGAGATCTTCGCTTAATATCATAACTATGTTACATTATTATATTTATATTCTGATTCATACAGCTTTCATCTTATGTATTTAATATTTGAACTCGGAGACCAAACTCCACTGAGAAAAATTTAGGCTCTGCATTTACATAACAAAAATCATTAAATCAAGATGTAATGAACAAATTCATCCCCTGATGAATAAAATCCTAACTTATACGCAATTATACTATCAACGTACCGAATAATGAAGAAAAACAATTATATGCCTGAACCACCCAATTATCAGAGAAGTGGTAAGTGGCGGTTTCTTAGATCAAAGTCTAACGAAGCACAATAAACAATCTGTCTTGTGTGAAATGGCAATTTGTATAGAAATTTACCATAGAAAGGTTTGTATTTCGAATTTGGTTAATGCACCTCAAAGAATATTTTCAAAGCAACAGAAAATGAGCTAATGTCAACTTAGTAACAACGAGAATATAATCAAACCAATACACACACCACACACATACTTACATACATACATTATGTATATATATTTATATATTATATATATATATATATATTATATATATATATGTATGTATGTATGTATGTATGTATATATATATATATATATATATATATATATATTATATATATATATATATATATGTATGTATGTATGTATGTATGTATGTATGTATGTATGTATTATGTATGTATATATATATATATGCGTGTATATGTATATATGAAACGCAATAATCGTCGTTCATTTTCATATCCTGTGTGATAACCCTACCAAACAAATACCAACCCGTTGATGACATAGCAAGACCGTTGATACAGTTTATACAGTTTTAAGAAAATTTTTTTTTTTTTTTTTTTTTTGTTTATTATTTTCTCCATCGATTTGTCAAGATTACTCAACGTGTAATTTACCGCAATCTCACTTTCTGCCTTTCTCTGATGTATTCTATAATTGAAGACTTTATCACTAAAAGTACGTCTACATTTTACCATCGAGCAAGACGTAATGTTAGGCTGGACAGTGAGTAAAAAGGTATAGCAGAAATAGAATGTACACCATGTAAGCAAATTATCCGGAATAAAATATATAATTATGGCAGTTTTATAGCTTGAGGTATTAGCTGAAAATAATATACTTAGTGGTAGTAAACAGCATACTTTTCCTATAACTTGCAGCAGAGGGTGGTTCGCTGACTAGCTTTTCCTGAGAAGTAGTAAAGTTTAGATTAAAGAAAATTCTAAACGGATTTGTGGTACATTATTTTGAATTGTGGTTTATTATTTGATACCAGTTATGTCTAAATATATTTGGCTTCTGGTTGACCGCTATAACCTCAAACATCGTGTGTTTTATAAAATGATCTTTGTAAATTGAATTTAGTTCGACTAAGTGCTTGATTTAACGACAAAAACTTCTGGAATTTTTATCAGGTTCTGTATAAGGGGAGACAAATGTGTAGTGTCATCTTTATATATATGAAATGTAGCGAAAAATACAGAGACGTAAGTTTGATGTTGAGGCAGCGAACTGGCAGAAACGTTAGCACGCCGGACGAAATGCTTAGCGGTATTTTGTCTGCCGTTGCGTTCTGAGTTCAAATTCCACCGAGGTCGACTTTGCCTTTCATCCTTTCGGAGTCGATTAAATAAGTACCAGTTACGTACTGGGGTCGATATAATCGACTTAATCCGTTTGGCTGTCCTTGTTTGTCCTCTCTGTGTTTAGCCCCTTGTGGACAATAAAGAAATAAGAAACGTTAGCACGCCAGTCGAAATGTTTAGCGGCATTTCGTCTGCCGTTACGTGAGCGTTACTTTTTCATGTCGCTGATTGCCACAATCTGCTGTCTTACGAACAGTACCTCCATTTTTTCGAGGGACTGAAGGAAAATTAAACTTTTTGGTGGTTATTAGAAAGTGGAGTACCAAAACTAAACATGACAAAATCACAAATCAAAAATTATTAAAATTAAAAGAAAAATAATATTAGAAAACAATATTTAATGGTAAAGAATACTTGCGACATACTCTCAAAAACCTTATTTCTATAAGACCTTTCGTATCGCTTCTACTTAATATAGAAAAAAATGTAGGATTTCGGAGAGGATAGAGTAATCAATCTGCCAAAGCCAGAAACAGCAAAGCCAAATCCCTTTAGAGCAACCTACCTTAAAATTACTTTGTTATGGAACTCTGCAAAATGCAGAAAAATGAGCGAAATCATACGATTTTATCTTGCTTTCATCACCAACAAAATATATCTTGTGACAGATCTTTCCTGGAATCGATCCTGTATATCTGTTTAGATTAGTCATCTAGATAATAAGACATTTCCCTTTTCGGTTTTGTTTTGTTGGGGGGGGGGGAGTTGTACCAACGTTACTATATTTGGCAATATGTAAGAGCAAATGCTAAACCGCCTGCTATGAGCGCAAACACACCTTCCGTTATTTATTCAGCCAATATTATCTTGTGCCAGCTGAAATGAAATGTCGGTTAACTTCAAAGGCCTGCTTCTTCTTCCTCGATAAAATTCAGACAACATTCTGGCACATACATCATTTTTCTTAAAAATAAAATTCAATCCTATTTTCGGAATAACTGTTGCTCACAAACCCAATCCCACATCTCATGGCAAAGGAAATGGGTGCAGAAGTGAGACGCTGTGTAGAAAAATAGAAATTTTTGAAAAAACTTTCAGAATCGTGATTTCTATTGTATAAAACACAGAATTACTAAAAAGAAAAGTCCAGTCTTTCCTTTTTCCCGCGTGATATGAGACTTCAAGACACAGCTATTCCAAAACTACTCCCGGAGTTGCCTGTAGAGTTTGTGTAGTTCGGGTGGAGGCTCGACCTCATAGAAGCTCGTTAAAACACATACTATCACCTCCCTATAGTATTCACAGCTCATCATCCTCATCCTAGTCAGGTGTCGCACTATGTGATGCTGTGGTCACCACGATGCTCATGCCACTCGAAACATAACATACAACCCATTCCCTTCGCCGTAAGCTTGCCGAAGCATGCTCAATGTCTCTGTAGCAGACTTCCCAAGTTTAATGCAAAATTTCTCGTTAGCTCTTTGTTCTTGTCCATGACAAATCCGCAGACTACAGCATACACGTAATCACTAAAACACAAATATCACTAATGGCGAAGTAAACACAGCAATATCACTCGGCACACCGCCTCAAGACACTCACTGCTAACTCTCATTGCGCGCGCAACCGTATACCGCCACCTGTTGGCGCGCTACAGAACTAGCCCGAGAACTTTCTGATACCACAGCGTATATTCTTGTATTTCTCTTGTACATATGCACTAAAAGAGACAACAAAGATACAGTTGCATAATTACCAAAACTCTAACTTATTTAAACAGTTTTCTGATTGTCGAGTAACGAGAATAAATACGTTAGTTTGAGAATGTTTGCTTATCGCTTTCTGTTTCTTCTTTCAACAACTTCGCGACATTCTCTTCTATAACACATTCGGTAACTCCGCCTTCTATCTGTTGACCCGTCATTAATTTCTCGTTAACATTTATTCCAAGTTAAAATGTCAAATTGCGATCGTTTTCTAACTTGCTGAAAAACTTGCTGAAAAAATATAGCAACTAAGAAAACTGGGTGTACACAATTTGCTACAGCAATGTAGAATCGTCTCTGTTCTCAGTATTTGACGTGTTGAAACTGCAATTGTAACAGCCAGCAACTTTCCTGTATAAAGGAGAAATAGTCTTAATGTGAGATGTCATAGAACTGCTATCAGATGTATCCATTACTTTTCCTGTAAAACACAAACGGTTTTTAAGTGATCGTTGTTACAAACCTCATTCTTTTCTCTTCTTAAGTTGATATGTTTAGTAAGCCATAGAGATGTTTCACTTTACTTGCTATACATACATGTTTCGCTTATTTATTCCGATATGAGAATTGTAAACTGCCTTACTCTATATATTTTAGCGTAGAATCAACATTAACAAGTTTAAAACCAAATAAGAACTCTATGTCTGTGATATGGCTCGAATGAATCGACAATTCTACTTTTGCAAGTATTTTAAAAACATTTTGCTTAGGAAAATTAAAATTGTCATCAGAATTTGATGTACATGAGCTAATTGATTTTCAGATTCATTTTGAATCCTTTGGTCTTCTATTTCTACATTTAAAATAAAACAAAAAGAATACGCAGAGGAAAACTTCTATATTTCATACACACACACACACACACACACACACACACACACACACACACACACACACACACACACACACACACACACATATATATATATATATATATATGTATATATATATATATATATATATATATATATATATATATATATACAGTTATGGTATATTCTGTAAGGAACGTAGTAGAATACAGTATAAAGCTCGTCCACCTTCAGATTTTACCCTGTGCTATCAAGTAGTAGCATTATATGTACTTCAATTGACACGTAGGTTCTCTAAATATGAGGTAGGGGTTCATATTCCTCGTTGAAGCAAGCATTTGTGCATTTTTTATTGTTTTTCTTCGTTGAGGCTGAGCGTTTTCCTCTTCTCAAACGTCACACCGGTTCCACACAACTTTCAAGCATTTCTCAGTTTGTGCTGATGTTGGATTATTAACTCATCTGTTAATATATTTATAAGTGATGTTTTTGCCTATACTTCTCTATCTTTCTCCCTCCCTCTATCTCCCTCCATCTCTCTTCTTCTTCTTCTTCTTCTTCTTCTTCTTCTTCTTCTTCTTCTTCTTCTTCTTCTCTTCTTCTTCTTCTTCTTCTTCTTCTTCTTCTTCTTTGGAAATCATGATTAGATCTTGCCTGGCTAAGCAATGCTGTTGTCTCAGATTGAATTTGGTGACGTCTATTACTCCTACGTCAATCTACGTTTGCACTTCTCTACCAAACGACTGGATTGACTTTGAGTTTGTGGTAATTGATGAGTCCATGTTGCTGTTGTAGATACTACCGTTGTTGTTGTTGTTGTTGCTGTTTTACTTGCTGTCGTTCTAGATTTTCTTTTTTTTGTTACTTCTATCGCAATCGTTGTAACTGGGGATGACCAAGTTAGTTTCGTTCATTTCGTTGTTAACGACGTTTATTGGTTTTGTCGTTGTTGTTCGTGTTTAGTCTTCGGGGACAGAGAGGAATCTCTCATTTGGCTTGGTTTCAGCGACAGTCACGTTGAATCTCTTTCCAACAGCAATGGCAGCTGAACGACAAAGCAGGGTGCGGATTACCAATACATCTTCTCCTCTTCCCACTACTACTCCTTTCATTGAAAATAATTCAGCCATGTTAAAACATTGAATCTAAATATTATAAAACAGAATTTTAGAAG
>NC_043008.1:5669465-5681965 GCF_006345805.1 Octopus sinensis | reverse complement strand
CACACACTGATAGATAGATAGATAGATAGATAGATAGATAGATAGATAGATAGATAGATAGATAGATAGATATATATAACGCTCACATACACACACAGATACACGCATACACACATACATACATATACATGCATACATACGTGGTATATATATTATATATATAGATATTATATATATATATATATATTTTCGTTTTTGGATTTGTTTTGCAAGATTCTTTATGTGAGTTCGCGTGTTGAAGCATATTCTGTTGTGTCTGGGGAGAATCATTTTCTTTTTGTGCCTTATAATATAACACACTCACCGGTAAAATTTCCACTTGTTTATCATTTTATTTTTCTAAAATTTTCGTTGCGTCTGCAACCTTTTCAATAGTCTTGACTCAAAACTATTGAAAAGGTTGCGGGAAAACGTTATTGTAGGAATGTAAGCAGCATGTGTACTACAGCAGAACTATGTGTAGCTTTAATACTGAGATTGAAATGCAGGGGCGAATTATGCCTACCTATTCTACATATATATATATATATATATTGCATTTTATGCATGGCAATCAATGTAACCTTCATAATTTTACTGAATTAAGTGCATATTTTGCCGGAAAAGGAAAATGTTGCTGTCGATCGATTTTATTCAAGGTAAGCACTGCCTACTTTGCCTACCTAAGCGGCACGTCCCTGGTTGTATGTATGTATGTATGTAATCCAGTACAACCTGTACATGTAACCCAGTACAACCTGTTGCATGGTCGGGTCATCGGCGACTAAACCGGTAACTCTACCAAGCTTGCTTGGTGAGGAGGGTGTTTATTGGACACCCTGCGGGAGGAAAAGCAAAACCCGTCAAAGGGCGGAGGATCTCTTGAGAGTCAACGGCCATCCAAATAAATGTCTTAAGGCTGTATCATGCGCGGGGACATAGAAATAATCGGACTGAATACTCGATCGCACGGTTAAACCATTGGGAGTGAAGGACTCCTAGCCTTTGTTAGGGCATCCTTCTTGGAGAAGGTAGCTCAAGTAACTGGGATAACTCCGACATAAAACCTGCGGCTCAGTGGTTACCGATGATGTTGGCTTGTTCTTCTTTTCGGATTATGGCTGCTGTTGCTTAGTGAGTGGGATTGACTCAGTGCACAGCCTTTCCTCACTTTAAAAAAAAAATCTTTTTGCACAGGCATTGCACGATAACAACATTGATTAAGCTTCGTGCAGTGGCCATACTCGATAACGAGGGGGCAGCCACCATGTATGTATGAATGAGTGACTATGTATGTATGTATTTAATTATTTGATTGAATATATGTGCACAGGAAGTGCTAATGTGTATTTTCGCTCAACGATGGAAGCCACGTGTACTATAAAAGTCTAAGTCTGTCCCCAGCTCCAAATCAATCTCTCTGCAGTGGTTGACCGACAACAATTCAACCGAGACGATCAACTTCAGGGTGTATCTAGGAGTTACCTCCCCTTCAAACGAAAGTTAATTCAAGCAGAGTTACCTCGCTTACATTTACCAAATTTTCGCGGGAATCGACGTAGCAGTTTGTCTTGTGACTCGCCACACACAGACATGGGAGCCAGTCTTACAAGAGACGTTCCAATGCCCTGTTCGCGACATCTGAAGAATTAGGGACGTGATTCAGTGTCTGAAAAACACTGAGAAATGTTCGTCACATTCTTTAAATGCTGATCTGGAAATATATTCCGTTCGACATTTCTAGTGATCTTGCCTTCTGTACACCTCTCCACACACACACACACAAACTCATACACTTACACAATGTACATATATGCGCATGCGTATGCGTGCGCATGTGTGTGTGAGAGAGAGTGTGTGTGTGTGTGTGTGCGTGTGTGTATGTGTGTGTGTGCATGTGTGTGTGTATACGTGTGTATGTGTGTGTGCATGTGTGCGTCTGCGTGTGTATGTATGTGTGTGTGTGTATGCATGTGTGTATGCATGTGTGTATGTGTGTGCATGTGTGTGTGTGTGTGTGATGGATCAGAGCTAGACGTTCCGCATGTCGTAGAAGAACATAATAAAATGTCAACCGGAAAATCCAAGTATGTAGTGGAATTGATTTTCCGAAGTCAAGATCAGCGAACGATCCGAACGTTGAGATGCCGAAGTCTGAGACAAATGAAAATAATGAGAGGAAATGAATAGTTTTCAGTCGTCAGTCAAGTGAAATTGTGTTATTAATGATGTATTGAAAAAAAATGCTCGAAAAAATTCTCATGTTTGCATGAACGCGGAAAGCAGTGACAGAAGCTTGCCGCTGATTGCTTTACAAAGCATTCCATAACGTGCGAGAATATGTATATGAGTAATGTTTAATATATCACTATCTAAGCCTTATGTTAATACTTTCAAACCAACCAGCTTCAATTGAAGTTGATTTTCAAACGATATTATTATATAGAACGGTGTATATATAGAAAGGATAGAAATCTAGGAGGGAGAAATCTGTGACATGCTTATATGTTGTCCATTAGAGCCAAGGAAGCTAAATGCATGTAAGAATTTTATCTGAATCTCCTGGAATGTCTGATAAGTCCAGCTTTTGAAAATATAATGCAACTACGGAATGCGCTGGCGATATTCTTTCTACGAACATTTACCAAATAGGGATCCCATTTTCTGCTTTAGGGGCAGTACGTTTCACTAGTAAATGGACAATTCGAATTTTCTTAAACAGCGGCATATTGTTATTCTTTATTAACCATCGACTCTTTTCCAGTAGCAGACGTTACCAAAGAACACTGCTGATGTTCAATGACTTAAGGTTGTTTCTGGTGACACCAAGTCGAGCTCAGCGTGGACGGAAACCACACGTCGAGCAAAAGGGCAAAAGCTCGCTCGATCTCGATTTTCATACATACATACATACATACATACATACATACATACATACATACATACATACATACATAAGTTTGTATCATGAAATATATTCTGTTAGAATATTATACACTGAATTTATAATGAGTGCTCTTTGTATAAAATGTCAACTTGCTACATCTCAAATACGGAATGCAGGATAAGGTACTGTTTATACAAAACTGTCATGCATTACCGAGATGAATCTACCAAGGATATATATATATATATATATATATATTATATATATATATATATACAAACTTTAAATTTCTTACCAAAGTCTACCTGCATAAATCTAAACCAGTAAATTTTAATCTATTAAAATTTTTCTAATTTCAAAACAACATTCGATATATTATAAAAACTTTATCTTCTCCATCTCTGACGAGCGCAAGTATTGTCTATTAATGTGTTTCTACAATGGATTCCAGTATTATGACAAATACTTACGTGAAACGATCGTAAGATACATTAATTAACGCATTTTTAAACTGTCATGTTTCGTATATTTACATATATTTTTAATACAATACTATTTTAGACATATATATCTTCCTGAGAAATTTTTTTGATATTAAATTTCATGCTATTATTTCAAAATACAGTACATACAGAGAAAGAGAGAACGGTTAAAGTACAGTGAGCTAACTTTAAAGCCAAACGTGAGATAGGTTGGCACACCGGAGGTGATTCCGTCGTATATGGATATGAATAAGAGAAGCAGTGATGTAGCTATTGTTTTCGGTCATGTAAGACAAACATTAATAACTCGTAAAAAAAAATAAAGGGAAAATGGGGACAGACACGAAAAGAGATTTCACGAAATAATTTTTTTTTTTTTTTTCACCTTAACTTCATCCGTTTTGAGTGTAGACTGTAAACATGGTGGATTTTTAAAAAAAACGCTCCACGAAAAATTGTATTGCAGAAATATCGAGTCGCATCCATACATATCTAAGAGAAATAACGTAGTAATAGCTTAAGTTTTCATTTAAATAAAAATTATAAAAAGACAAAGAAGATAAGTGAGATGAGAGACAAAAAGAGATGAAGAAAACAAAAGCAGAATTATCTGAGCTTGAATAGAAATCTTGTTTTCGCGGTAAGAAGTCATAAGTAAAGAAATGTGTGAAAGAAATAAAGTTGCAACGACAATATTTTCAATGAAAGAGAAAATAATAATGCGTAGAAAGCTACATAATAGGGGGACGCGATAGAAGAAGACATAGAAGTATGTGTGTTTTTGTATGTATATATATATATATATTAACATATATATATATATATATCTATATATATATATACTATATTATATAATATATATATATAAGATATATACTTATATATGTATATGTATATAACTACATATATATACATATATATATCCACACATACATACATGCACAACACCCAGAGGCACATACATACTCATATACATACATACATACATACATACATACATACATACATGTATGCATGTTTGTATGTATGTGTATATAAACTAAATATTCTGTTAATGATTGAAGAAGGAGGAGGAGGAGGAGGAGGCGGAAAAGAAGAAGAAGAAGAAGAAGAGGGGGAGGAGGGGAGAAGAAGAAGAAGAAGAAGAAGAAGAAGAAGAAGAAGAAGAAGAAGAGGAGCGATAAGGAGGTGTCTTCTCAAAGAACCAGTCAACAAACCTTGAAACAGTCCTACAAGAAGTTCACCTCTCTCCTTTCCGCCATTATAAGCACAGAATGAACGGTGTTTACATTGTAAATATTTTCTCTCACAACTAAGTTATTTTTATTATTCAAATTTACTCTAATCCTTCTTATTTACACTGTGTTGTACCTAAGATATATAGAACTTAATTAACATATTCTGTGAAGGGCACACATATACAAATTAAGCTTTCCACTACGGTGATAGCCAGAGGTATGACTGGTTTATATAGCATCTGAGTATTCTGTGGTATTAGTTAGTGAGAGCGGCTGGATAAGTCTTTCCTCCTCTTTTATACCTAGATCAAAAACATAGAAAACTATGATTACATTCTCATTATTTCTCTCACAAATAGGTTTCTTTCCAATGTATACATATATATGCACAAATTATATGCATGTATCTATGCTTGTGCGTGTCTGTATATATATATATATATATATATATATATATATATATATATATATATATATATATAATATATATATATATATATATATACACATACATACATCGACTTTGCCTTTCATCCTTTCGGAGATGATAAATTAAGTACCAGTTGCGTACTGGGGGGTTCTATCTAATCGACTGGTCCCCAACAATTTTGGGTCTTGTGCCTAGAGTAGAAAAGAATAGTTGGCATTTCGTGAATGAGGGAGTTTTATGCTGTGCCATCACTTCCGCTTCCTGTCGCGAAGTTGGCTCGTTTGGGACTCTTTAACAAGAGTAGACCCAGTTTAGTATTGAAGACATCTACATCCACAACATGTAGGTCCCTCATCTCTTTTGGAAAGGTGTTGAAGATCTATGGGCCTTTAAATCCCAAGCTATTACAGTATCTGGACCTCTGTGTATAAGTGCCATGCAAGAAACTCTCGGACCTTGAATCACTTTGTCGCTTCTGCTGATGCGTGAATGCATGTGGGGGGTTGTTCTTTTGGGTTTTAACTAATTGAATTCTTCATCTGAAGAGAGCATTGGTTTCTAACAAAGACACAAAGCTCCATCTTTGGAATGTAGATAATGAAAGCACTGTCACATTTTAAACCTGAGTAAAGTCTTGCAGAGTTTTATTGTTCCGCTTACAGATTGCATTTGTAATGTGCATTTCATTTGGTTGATTTCTTTTTCTGAAAATCCAAGCTTATGCATGTATGTATGTATGTATGTATGTATGTGTGTATGTATGTATGTATGTATGTATGTATGCATGCATGCATGTATGTATGTATGCATGTATGCATGCATTTATGCATGTATGTATGTATGTATGTATGTATGTATGTATGCATGCATGCATGTATACATGTATGTATGCATGTATCATGCATGTATGTACGCACATATGATTGTATGTATTTATATATCATACATGTATGTACGTGCATATGAATGTACGCATGTATGTACATATATATGAATGATTATATAAATTTTATAATTTACCGTTCTTGTGTTAATATTTCTTTGTATGCTTCATGTTCGGAACCGAATTAGGTCAGATATTTATCACTTACTAAATTTTCATATCAATTCCTATCTAACCACGGGAATGACTGCGAATACAAATACAAAATAAAAATATGACCAAAGGAAAAGAGGAACAAGAAATAACGAACAAAATGCTATAACTATAGTTTCATGAATATTCATCATCCAGAAGATTTTTTTTTAAATAAACATCAAACAAAAATCTAAAAACAATATAACCAAGAATATATTCAAAACAAAAACCAGCGCTGGAATAATGAGTTCTACACATTAAACCAAAAGAAACGTAGTCAATATTTGCAAAAGAGCAAGAATATGAAGTTATCAACATCACAATCAAGAATATAAAAATGCTAAGGCGTTCGTTTTTAATATGTAACCAATGTCTCTTGAAGTTGATAGGTTACAAATATATGCGACTATAACAAAAATTCGATAAATTGATTGACAGTTAGTTCTTAGTTGAAATATATTGTACTGTTTGATCATCAATTCCCTGGGAAGAAAATGGGATATAAGAATATTAAAACTGAGTCGTGTGTGTACAAATAGTGTAGGACTAGTGTTATTTAGAAGCTGGTCATTATGTATTTAGTTTCGGGAGACAAGAATTCATTATATAAATTAGCGTCTGACGAGTTGTGAGAAACAGTTTGGCGTTATCTTTCTAGTTATTTCGTTTGGAATATATTAGTTATTAATCTATTGACTTTGAGCCGTGTGAAATACACAGAAACACTTTTGAGATCCATTTTCCTGATGTCTGACCTAAAAAAAAAACTTATTGCAGGCTTATATTTTTCGTGTACAGAACTTTAACTACAAATGTAATTTCAAACAACAAATGGATTCTTGTATTACGTGTCTTATCTTCATTGGAAGTAATAAAGCCCATTAACGTAGATGTGTTGATGCACATACACATATGCTAATAACATACATACATACATACATACATGCATGAATGCATACATATGTGTGTATGTCTGAGTGTGTATATATATATATATATATATATATATATATATATATGAGAGAGAGACGGAAGATGGAAGATACGAGAATGTTTATTGATCACTACAATTGTGCCGATCCATCTAGCATCAATTCCTCACGAGTAACATACTGAACATCTGGTTTAGGAGTATCCGTCTGTGTAGATGTGTCTCCTCGAGTGATTACAAGATGTATCTCGTTAAAATAACCTCTGTTCCGTATGGTTTCTTCTCGGTATGTGTATAGAAAAGTAGCAAATTAAAGGATACAGCTTCATTATTATAGAAGATCAATAAAAATCAGATGCAAAAAGAAACAAATGCAAAACAGAAACAAATCTCTCTATATATAAACGGCAGTTTGTCTGTGCATGTTTCTGTGTGTCTGTTTGCTTGTACCCTCACCCTGACCACGGCTTTCAACCGATTCTGATGAAACTTGACACACACATAGCCCAATGTCATAATTCAAAACTAACGCAGCCAAAATTTTGAAAAGTTTCCCCAGTTCTGAAAAAAATCGATAAATTCGACATGGGGTCGAGAATCAGAAACACGAACCACAAACTGTCTAGGGGACGCAACTCCATCCATTTTTAACTCTCAAAAAAAAATTTACCATCATTTTTTTCCATTTTTTTGCTATTTTTTGGCTATAACTCTCTAAAAATGCTTTATAGTTATTTCCCTTACAAACCTGAGCAACGCCGGGCGATACTGCTAGTACACAATACAGCGAAAAAAGTACTAAATGTAATATATCCAACCAATAGCTAAATTCTTTCTTACTCATTTAATATCCTACGATCTACTTACAACAGATCAGCAGTTCCCCTTAACTTCTTTCTGTATCCTCTTTGCTCCGCTAGAAATAAATTCTCCTTTCCCAGAATATTATATTTTATCAGCATTGAGACCAGTGAATAACTCCCAGAGTAAAAGATAAAGATGTAATACGTTTATTGTTGCTGACTTCCTTTTCTTTTAGAATTTTCTTCCTGCTTCAGCATCTGGCATGTCCTTTCCCTGATGCTCCTTTTCATTGTTCAGTTGTTTCTAGAATTTTCTTTCCTTGTTCTTGAAAAATTTATTCGGCTGGTACTAATTTATTTTCTGTTGGATTCTGTTATTATTTTTTTTTACCTAACACTGTTTTGTTTTTTGTTTTTATTCTTCTTTAACTACCTGCAGTCCTTCGCGCCTGACGCACTTCCTTTGCAGTTCGTTCCTGTGTCTTTCCATAACCTTCTTCTATTCTAGGATTGCATGTATCCGTCCAAGATCTCTATTGAGTACTTCAGTTTGGTTCTCAATGTATCTCTAAAAGAAACGGAGAAACTCTCGAAATGCAAAGATCCGGAAATAGAAATGATTCGAATGTGTAACAAAACAAACATAGACGGAGGCAGCTAGGATTCTGAGGTTGGCACTTGGATGCTGAATGTCTCCCACGATAATTGACAACCAAGTATCAAAGCTTATAATGCGCGGAAAGAGACTCCGTAAGACCTCTGACGACAGGCTGTTGTTCGCTCTCACAGAATCAATTAGAGCAAACAAGACCGAGAGCTCTGAGAAGTAAAACAATAATGACAACAACAACAACTACAACAGCAGCAACAGCAATAACAATAACAACAGTTGAAATATTAGCCACATAGCTACAAGGGTTGTAAAGTGCAGCCGATACTTTAACCAACTTAGAAAACTGTTAAACTGTCAAACTGTTAATATATAGAGAGAGAGGAGACCCCCTTCGGTCACGACAAAGACCATGGGATTGCACCTAGAAAGTTACCCTCTGCGGCACAAGTCCGAGCAAGGTTGTTTGTGGGATGCCAGCAGTTGGCCATGCATACCGGCCTCCCCTCTTCAATGCCACTGATGTTATCCAAGGGAAAGGTAAAGGGGCCGATACGGTTTGGCACCAGTGATGTCGCAACTCATTTCCACAGCTGAGTGAACTGGAGCAACATGAAATAAAGTGTCTTGTTCAAGAACACAACACGCAGTCCGGTCCGGGAATCGAACTCACAACCTCACGATCGTAAGCTTTAACCACTTGAAAATACACCCATTAAACATTGTAAACACATATTTATTTATATCTCTACCAGCGAGGACAAATACAAATATTACTTGAAATAATGCCGGTCGATCCTTCTTCTCGGGGTTCGCTGTAAAATTGTTAAACACCTTCGACACCATTCATACCACTGCAAAACACCCTGTAAATGCTGTAAACACAGCAATGACGCGATGATGCTTATGTTTTATTTATTTATCCTTGAAGACCAATATAAACAACAAACGAAGCAAGCCAACCAGTTTTTCTTCATGGCTCGCTTCTGCTACCAAATCTACCACAACTCTCATGCAAGTAGTAAACATGAATAACTCTTGCTGCTTCTGTCAAATATTTTTAACTCGTGTTGACCTCGCCAACCAGCTCAACCGATACTTGCTCTGTCAAAGAGCAAACAACACGTTTTAAATTTTAATCCTTTCTTTTATTATATTTATCTCTTTTCTTTTTCTGTGAATATCTACGGATTCTATTCGTGGGTCAATAACATATCTTTCTACTCCTCTGTCTGTCTGTCTGTCTGCCTATCACCGTCTGTTTCTTTCTTCCTTCCTCTGTCTCCTCTTCTCTCATCATTATCTACGATTGTTCTAAACCTCATTCCGAGGAACTGGTATCTATTAATATCTAATTATGGCACCGCATAGAAAGCTTGCTAACACAATACTAACAGTTCATAGCACCCACCTCTATATGTTTATTATGGCATAACAAACATCAAATAGAAAAGCACCTTACGTAACTGAAATACACAAAGTCATGTTGTGTATTGTGATGCGAGAAATCTATTCAATGCTGTGAAATATTGATATCATCGTGTAATAATAAAAATAATGAATCTTTTCGGTTTGAAAGGCAGTATTTAACATAATTTCTAGGTAACTAAAAAATTTAAAACTTCGTATACTGGTAGAATGTGTTTATAAAACATCTTTTTCTCTTGGTTTTATTGAGAAAATTCTATAGTTTGTAAGATATTTGTTGTTCTTTTTCTTCAATTTCTGCAATTTCAACCAATCAGTGACGTCTATTGAGGTAAAAAGCATTCTGTGCCGTATGAATATGTCCCTCGTTTAAGAAACAGATTGGGTTTATTTACATTTGTGAAGAAAAAAAGATACCCTTCCCCCTAACCCTAACCCTAAAATAGATTGAAATGTAATAGATCGATACTAGGGTCATAATTATGGGTGACAATTTCATATGACACCGCTAGAAAAAAACTGCCGTTCAAACCGAAAAGATCCCGAAAGGAAGAGGACAGAGTTATCGCGTGTTGTTGAAATTATAAATGAGTTGATGATTTTGTTTGTTTGTATAAATGAACGTGGGCGTTGTAACCAGCGCCCTCTGTTTTTTTTTTTTTTATTGTGCTATTTGAATTATAGATATTCAGATTGCTTTGTTTTCGTATATGTGAGAGTGTTAGTATCTTTGCAAGTGTTATGGCCAATGCTTGCTTTGTTATTGTCTTGTGTGTTGCTGTGAGTCGATATTTTTGTTTACGTGTGTCAGAGCAAAACATTTTCCTTCGTGTAAGCAAATATGGTGGTGTAATGTGCGCTTTATTTAAAGAAAAGAGAAGGAATAAAAAGAGCGAAAAGGAATACAGGGGAACAGGTAGAAGGAAATGGTAGAAATGTTTATCATCGTGGGAGACATTCAACATCCAAGTACCAATCTCAGAATCCTAGCTGTCCCCGTCTGTTTCTTTTGTTAAAATCATTCCTAAAGCATCAATTATTATGGGTATTCTTTCTGTTTTCAGGTTCCACGTTCGAATCATTTCTATTTCCGGATCTTTGCATTTCGAGAGTTTCTCCGTTTCTTTTAGAGATACATTGAGAACCAAACTGAAGTACTCAATAGAGACAAAGAGTAGAAAAAGGATGTTTGTGTTTGAATTTTATGGAAGCAACGTTTTGGGGTGTGTATGGGAGGACTTGGGGGATATCTTATCCAGATTGACGCTCGGACCTTTCGTTTTTCTTCCTTTAAAGATGAAATTATTCAACTTCTAAAAGAATTATTTCATTCCTTTGTTTAATGAATGTGTTATTCGTGATTACATGGTACTTCTCTGTGTTGCGCAGCAAGCAAATTTGGAACCTTTTATGTGGTGCTACAGAGTCTATTATTTCCCATTTCATATTTGCTCTCGTATTTTTTTTTAATTCCCAGATGTGCTTAAAGAGGGAAGTTGCATTTGTTTTGCTTATATTCTGGAATATGTGTGTTACTTGTCACTGCCTTTGAAACTTTCTCCGTTGGTGCTGATGTAGATTGCTCACGTTGCCCAACTTGCGATTCTGTTGGTTTGTAGCAGATAAGATCTGGAGGAAATATCCGTGTAAAGGGCGTGGTCTAGCTCTGTTTTAGTTTCCTGTGTCTACGACTGTGTGCTGTGATTTCATTGTTGCATTGTTGTTTAGTGACTGTGTGTTATGCTTATAGTCTATGCAACAGTAGCTAACTTTTCTATTGAATATTTTGTGATATTTGTGTTCTGTTGGGACGTTTTTGCTAATCGATGCAACATATAGGTGCATGTAATAAATACACACATACACATACATGTGTGTGTGTGTGTGTGTGTGTATGTGTGTGTGTGTGTGTGTGTGTGTGTGTGTATACGACGGTCTTTTAGTTTCCGTCTACCAAATCCACTCACAAGGCTTTGGTCGGCCCGAGGCTATAGAAAGACACTTTCCCCAAGGTGCCACGCAGTGGGACTGAACCCAAAGCCATGTGGTTGGGAAGCAAACTTCTTACCACACAGCCACGCCTGCCACTATCTAAACTTTTATTGTGCTCCATTAAATGACATCACTCAAAAAGGTACATCTAAAATACAAAAGTATACGGTTTACTTTTAATACATACACACGAGTTCAAATCTTCTTCACCTGTCGCTCTCTTAACCTGTTCAACTCTTTCTTTTTCATGTAATTTGGGCCGCGGAAAAATATTAACTAATGCAAAGAACAGCTAACTGCATCAATAGTTGCGGGTTACGAATTAGCAATTCAGATATAGAAACTCTTCCACCGAAAGACTATAATTACATTTTAATTCAGAAAACTGAAAAAAAAAAAATATTATTGAAGACTAATATTTTCAAATAGTCAGACACAACACATTGACATATATTTACTGTTTTATTTTATGCCAAAAGTTTTAACCTATAATAAAGATATAATCTTGATCGATCTTCATCTTTGAATATTTCTTAGTTGTGTTATCTTAAGAATCTTCAAGATTCATAGCTCCTTCAAACGAAATATGGCTTATGGTACAGTGCACATGAAGTTAAATAGTGTTTCTCAGCTTGCCAGCCT
>NC_043008.1:5649465-5664465 GCF_006345805.1 Octopus sinensis | reverse complement strand
TACGAATATCAACTTATTTCATTGTGAATATTACTCTGTGTTCTTTGGATCACTCATCAAAGTGACGAACAGTACGTCATATGTCAACTTTAACGAAAAATAAACTTGGTCGATATACATTAGCGACAGAGGCCATTTTAATAACGGGAGGTAATATTTATCTCCACCAACACATGGATGTTCTTTTGGAACAAACTATACTGTGGTAGATACCTATTTCTTTACTACCCACAAGGGGATAAATATAGAGGGGACAAACAAGGACCGACAAACAGATTAAGTCGATTATATCGACCCCAGTGCGTAACTGGTGCTTAATTTATCGACCCCGAAAGGATGAAAGGCAAAGTCGACCTCGACGGAATTTGAACTCAGAACGTAACGGCAGATGAAATACCGCTAAGCATTCGTCCAGAGTGCTAACGTTTCTGCAGTTGTCACGAGAGACACTTTCAAATTGGCCTCTGGTGTTGACTACGTAAAGAAGTGTGCATAGTGGCCTTAATACTAGCGAGATAAACAAGAGTGAATTTTGCACCTAAAGCCAATTTGAAAGTGCCTCTCGTGACAACTGCAGCAGTATACTTTGTTCTAAAAGCACATCCACGTTTAAGTGGGGGATAGATATTACCGAACTTAGTCAAATAACTGCCTAAACGCCGCAAGTTAGTAAATCAGAGGAAAGATAAAATTTTGTCCGGTTCAGTAAGGAATCTGTCAGTTTGTCACCTTAGATTATATAATGTCCTTGAACATTCATCCTCTACCCTTTTACTAGTCTATACCATCTTGCCGTATTTCCCTTTCGTTTCTCATCCCACATTATCGCTGGTTTTTATGAAAAAATACTATCTAAATAGTTGGCAAAATCGTTAGCACGCCGGGCAAAATGCTTAGCGGTATTTCGTCTGCCGTTATGTTCTGAGTTCAAGTTCCGCCGAGGTCGACTTTGCCTTTCATCCTTTCGAAGTCGATAAATTAAGTACCAGTTACGTACTAGGGTCGATGTAATCGACTTAATTCATTTGTCTGTCCTTGTTTGTCCCCACTGCGTTTAGCCCCTTGTGTGTAGTAAAGAAATGGGTATTTCGTCTGTCTTAAGGTTCTGAGTTCAAATTCCGCTGAGGTCGACTTTGCCTTTCATCCTTTCGGGGTCGATTAAATAAGTACCAGTTACGCACTGGGAGCGATGTTATCGACTTAATCCGTTTGTCTGTCCTTGTTTGTCCCCTCTATGTTTAGCCCCTTGTGGGTAGTAAAGAAATAACCGGTGTTGGTATGTTTAAGTCCCGTAACTCAGCGAATCGGCAAAATAGTGCAATAGAATAAGTAACAAACTTTAAGACAAAAATAGGTACCGGGGGTCTATTAGACCGACTAAAATTCCTCAAAGCGGTGCCCCAGCATGGCCACAGTTTAGTGATTGAAAGAATCAAGATATAAAAGATATTCAAGTGGTAGAAATACAAACAGCTCCTCTTCGATGAATCGGAGACCAACGTTTAGATCGTTGAGAACCGGCTTAATTTCCGGAGTCACAATCTCTCTCTTTTTTTTTTCTCTTTTACTTGTTTCAGTCATTTGACTGCGGCCATGCTGGAGCACCGCCTTTAATCGAGAAACTCGACCCCGGGACTTAATCTTTTGTAAGCCCAGTACTTATTTTATCGGTCTCTTTTGCCGAACCGCTAAGTTACGGGGACATAAACACACCAGCATCGGTTGTCAAGCAATGCTAAGGGGACAAATACAGACACTCAAACACACACACACACACGCATATATATATACATATATACGACGGGCTTCTTTCAGTTTCCGTCTACCAAATCCACTCACAAGGCTTTGGTCGGCCCGAGGCTATAGTAGAATACACTTGCACAAGGTGCCACGCAGTGGGACTGAACCCGGAACCATGTGGTTGGTAAGCAAGCTACTTACCACACAGCCACTCCTGCGCCTATTTGCTTACTTAAACTACCACTGACTCCGAATGTTGAGCCATAAACAGCTTAATCGAATCCAGTGTATGATTGGTAATAGTTATACGGAAACCATAGTTGATGCGATGAAACTAAATACCATAAAGCAATAATGTGGCATTCTGCAATTTATGTTGCTTTAATCATTCTAAATATAATTAAACGTTTCCAACATGCTAGATCCAAAATTAATATTTAGCTGTAACGTTTGATATTGCACTTAAATTACATTTAATTGCCCAAGGAATCATTCGTTGAAATTAGGTTTAATATGCATAATTGTAAAGGAAATGCCTAAAAAGTATCTTGGCATGATGTTTTAAAATTTAATTGAAACACTACTGGAATTGAATAATTAACAAAGTCGCAACTCCACCAATAGAAGCAGAAGTTTCACGCAGGTTAACAGCGCTTTGCTTCAGCAAGCATCAGGAAATTATTTAATTGTTACTCCTATAGCATAAACAGGTAGTAAATATGATTAGTATGAGCCAACATTAGTAAATCTTTTCCTCTTCCAATAAACTGATTAACGGGAAAAGTAATTCAGCATAATACGGTTAACATTTGTCGAATTGTTGAGAAAATGACCAGGTTTCAATTGTATATAGCAACATATGGATGCGAGGCCTGAACACTAAAGAAAGCTGACCAGAAGAGAATAAATGCATTCGAGCTTTGGTGTTGGAGAATACTTTTACGGATTCCATAGACAGCGAGGCTCACCAATGGAGAAGTTCTTAAGCAGATCAGGCCGAAAATGTCGCTAGAAGCTAGGATCACCAAGCATAGATTGGCATATTTCGGTCATATTATGCGGAGAGAATCCCTGGAGAAGGACATCATGCTCGGAATGGTCAGTGGCAAGAGAGGAAGAGGCCGACCAAGAACCTGCTGGCTTGCCACCATCAAGAGTGATACCGGAATGGACATGGCCAATCTGAAGGAAGCGGCCCAGAAGAGAACTGACTGGAGGACACTGATCCAACGAGTGACCGAGAGTCGACTTCGACTGAGCGGATAGAGAGATAGGAGTGGAGTGTGTCGCCTACTACTGGCCCCGAATTTTGTTTACGTGTCGCACTTCACATTGCGTACATGTATGTATGAATGAATGAATGAATATATGTATGTTTGCCGAATCACTAAGTTACGGGACAGTCAAATAAGGAACGCCCGTCTGTAAGCAGTATCAGCGGAAATACAAATGAGGTAACATGCAATGGGACTGAACCCGATACAACGACTTTGAAGCAACTGGAAATCGGAGAATAAAGAAGTTTAACTATTGCAAAACAATTTACGATTAAACAATTTATGCCGTAACGAGAGGGAAATATTCTAGAATACTTATTAAATAAGTTTAAAATGCAGTAATAAAATCAAGAACTGTAAAAAGTACAAAAAAAAAAGATTATAAAATTTCCGGTAAATTAAATTGATCCATAGCACGTGAAACAGGTGACGACGCCATCACTTTTCATACAGAAAAAAAAAACTAATGCGCCATAATAAAGTTCAAAGCAGTCTTCTTATGAAAAACTATAATTTTTCACTCATTCTTTTTTTTTAGAAGCTAGTTTTCAAAAGATATTTAAATAAAGTTTTTTTCCTCAAAAAATTAACTGAGGACAAAATACATAAATTTTATTATTACTTGGTTTCTTTAATGACAGAAAAAAAGTTTGGTCGAATTGTTATCATCGAAATAATTCTTCAGAAAGTTTTGATTGATGGATTAGATGCCAATATATTCCTTCTAACTTTGTCCATTCGACATTTCTTTTTCAAGTTCTTTATTTGTCTAAGAAACATTTAATCTCTAGTTTTTAGACACTGAAATATGGTTCAGGTTAAAACCCATTATAATTATTAATTATATTTTTTGAAATTTTAATCGATCATGCAGTACTAAATTACGAATAGATTTTGTCTAGCAAAAATAAAATAAGTGTAAAGAAATAAACTAAGAATTGAAGAATAATAAAATAAAGTCTTTTAAACCTTGTTCAATAAAATTAATTTACTGATCGCAGAAACATTATCAAATATATAATGTTGTGAGAAACTTTATGAAAATAACTAACAATATTCTGCGTTTTATTCCTTTTACTTTTCTCGTGATTTTGCATGAAACAGCCGTTGAGACCTGGGTTGAGAACAGCAATGCCCAAAGAAAGAACTCCAAACGACCGCAACAACTAGCGCAGAATAACCTGACACTTTATCACTAGCGAGGTGCTTTGCAGCGTTCTCCTTACCCTCCTGAAGAAAGTGGTTTAAAGAAATTTAGAAGAGGGAAATTTAGACGGGATGCGGGAGTAGAAGATTGTGCGATGTCTTCTACAATTTCACAAAATTCTCCATTGTTTTAATTGATCCATCGTACTTCAATTCTCATAAATCCTTCTAGTTTTCATTATTTGACCCGTCACGTGATAAACACACTCCAACACTATTTTCTAACTTCTCTTTCTTGAGTTCTTTACTCTCTCTCTCTCTCTCTCTCTCTCTCTCTCTCTCTCTCTCTCTCTCTCTTCACTTTCACTTCATCTTGTGCTGCACCAAAATGAGATGGAAAGTCATAATGTTGATATGGAAGAATTCCAAAGTGTCTACTCTGTGGCTGATTATGTTCTGGGGAAAAAAAGGACACCTCGCCAACCTCACTTAAGATACAAAGACTTCCGTAAACTGAATAAGGACAATGATAATATTTGTGTGGAGAGTTAACAAAATATGCTATAGAAGGACATCAGGGAGAAAATATAGTCAATGCGTCTAAGAATTTCAAAGAGAATCGTATAATTGAAATGAGATTCAAAGAAAGAAAACCCCGTTGTTTAGCAGTAAACTTTACTAATGTCCAGTTTGTAACCAGCTCCGTCTTTCTTCGGCTCTTCTTGTTGGCCATTCGGAAGCAAGCTAACAGCACATCATCGCATATATATATATATATATATGTCTGCTAATTACGTAATAAACCTTATCTTTATATTGGTGACGTGAAGAGACTTATGTCTGTTCAAATTCCATTTGTCATGATTCGGTTTTGTATTTATTGGAGTAATTACATTTACGTAATATTTGGAGTGAACCCTACAAACCCTCATCTGGATTATAAAATCATTCTCTACTTGTAATTCATTAACAAGCTATGGCCATGCTCATTATAGTTCCGACACACACACACACACAAACACCCGTTTGAATACGTCCGTGTGTGCGTATGCTTGTGTAATCCTACCTAATAAGAATCCCTCGTAGAAATGCATATTTCGTCAATATTATTTCCTCTATTAATGCATCGGCAAAAGCATTGACATCTTGTTGAATTTACTTGACCATTCGTTCTCTTTCTGGCTTCCACTTGCGTGACTTTACGCTTCTGATTGAAAAGGTGTGAACTTGGCAACACTTAAGCATGTTTGAAACGTTCTTCTAGTTCGCTCCTCGAAAATGAAGAACGCCGCGATAATCTTTGGAATTTCTGTCTCAAACTTAACATTCCTTTGTGCCAAACAATTAATTATATGTCTTGATAAACGTGTTCTGATCCGATAAATACTGATTTACTTTAACTCGACACAACGCTAATTTGAAGGAAAGCAAATAGATTTAGTTGAACTAAGTTCAACTAACCAGTCGTAATACGATTCGTAGCTTTCCGAGGCATTAGTATTGCCGGCTACCAGTCAGATGATCGACGTCTCGAATCCCATCATTTCCACCTTATTGAAACCAATTCATAGAAAAGTAGAATTTCTCTGATATATATATATGAGCATTATTTACATTATTTACATTTGACGGGTATTAGTCCTCATCCGTCAAATGTAAATGATGTAAATAATGTAAATAATTCCTCATTTCTTAAATAGCGAACTGTATACATATGAGGTATGAACATGAGATTGTTTATAACTTCCTGTTTTTTTGTGTTTGGAGAGTGGGCTTCAGCTGAGAACGAAACCGCTTACAGATTTAAAGGTCACGCCACACAACTCTTCGAAACCAATATTTTACAGGTACAAGAGCACATGTTCTTAGAAGGGAGCAGTTATATTGGGTCATGTTCACACCTTATTTGAGAGCATTAGTAATATTCTTTTTGGGGGAGGGGACCAGTCGATTAGACCGTCACCAGTACGCAACTGGTACTAAATTTATCGACCCCGAAAGCATGAAAGGCAAGGTCGACCTCAGCGGAATTTGAACTCAGAACGTAGCGGCAGATGAAATACCTATTTATTTACTACCCACAAGGGGTAAATACAGAAAAGACAAACAAGGACAGACAAACGGATTGAGTCGATTACATCGACCCCAGTGCGTAACTGGTACTTAATTTATCGAGTCCGAAAGGATGAAAGCCAAAGTTGACTTCGGCGGAATTTGAACTCAGAACGTAGCGGCGGACGAACTACCAAAGCATTTCGCCCGGCGTGCTAACGTTTCTGCCAGCTCGCCGCCTTAGAGCATTAGTAATATTAATAATAAAGTGAAGGCGGCATTTCGTCCGTCTTTACGTTCTGAGTTTAAATCCCGCCGAGGTAGATTTTCTTCCTTTTGGGGGTCGATAAAATATGTAGCAGCTACGGCCAATCTTGCTGACCTTGTGCCAAAATTTGAAATCAATATTAATAATAACAATTTAGAAACTTAGCTCGGTTGGTAGCTTAGCTTCTACGTTAATCCGATATCGCGAGAACTTATTATCGTTCAGATTATAGAATACATTTCTGGAAGTGAACTCAGTTGTTTTAGCCTTACATTTGCCTCAGAATTCCTCATTGATAATATCTATGAAGCCATATACAAGAGACTGTAATTTTATCATAAATATCGATTTCAAACATTGACGTGAAGCCACAATTTCATTGGATTACGAATTAAATCCAGTCTGCCTATCTGCGACGCCAGGGAGCTACAATGGAGAACTTGAATTTAAAACGTGAGGTCTGAAATTTGAACGTGATTATTTAAACACTAAACTAGAAAGGATGATATTTTACACTTTAGTATTGTGTCAGTTGTCGACTTTGATAGGAATGGCGGCCATTAACAGTGATAAACTTTTCTTCACATTAGCGATCTAATGACAAGAGATTACAAATTTTTTGTTCGCTACATAAAAGTATGTTTCTCGTATTTCACTCTTGATATCTTAACACTTTTATTCGGGGTTTCTACTACGTTTGCTGCTCCTTTTATGAATAATGATAGAGTGAATAATGATTTTATGAATAACGATAGAGTGAATATGCCTTTTACGGATTCCATGGACAGCGAGGCTCACCAATGGAGAAGTTCTTTAGCAGATAGGGCCGAAAATGTCGCTAGAAGCTAGGATCACCAAGCATAGATTGGCATATTTCGGTCATATTATGCGGAGAAAATCCCTGGAGAAGAACATCATGCTCGGAATGGTCAGCGGCAAGAGAGCAAGAGGCCGAACAAGAACCCGCTGGCTTGACACCATCAGGAGTGATACCGGAATGGACATAGCCAATCTGAAAGAAGCGGCCCATGATAGAACTGACTGGAGGACACTGATCCAACGAGTGACCGAGAGTCGACTTCGACTGAGCGGATAGAGAGAGAGAATACGATATATGTGACCAGAGATATCTATGAAAGAATGATCAGTCAGTGCTGTTGTTATTTATATTATATTTCTTTCGCTCAAGTACAACTGTTGTTTCTTGGTTGATTAATTAGTCACCAATACTACTAGTTCTATTTTGATAAATCGTTCAATTCTCTAAGTCCACCAACTTCTGTGCACTTATTAAGGAAATATACGGTTACAATTACAAGGGTTTTGTATTTTCAAACTCGTGCTTATTTTTCCTATATGGCGTTTAACAATAACAACACCTGAGTCAGTGGTGACTTCTTAGACTACATTTTTACCAGTTAATCACTGAAGGATGGGCTACGAATAAAGGATTCGTTTCGTTGTCTTTCACACACACACAGATCCACAAAGATATGCACATGTGCACACGCACACACGTGTACATACATATTACGTGTATGTGTATATATATATATATATATCTATATATATATATATATATATATATATATATATATATATATATAAATTTTCAGGTTATCGAACTTCGATGTGGGGAAAGTCTACAACCTTCGATGCCAATAAATTATTATTGTTCCTGAACGTTGTTTTTATAACTACCGCGGACTGCTCGAAGCTGGCAAACTTCTAAACTAAGATCCTTGGATCTATATATATATATATATATATATATATATATATATATATATATATATATATATATATATATATATATATATATATATGAAAGAAGGTTTGAAAATGCAATTTTAAAAGATGTTTATTCACTTGACCGGTTTCAGTTTTTTAGAAAAAGATTGTCAAAAGTAACATGTAAAGCTTTGTATAAGCTTGGTTGTGTTAAGTCCTGGTTGTCACAAAATATTACAATACATATATACATTCTTCGATAATAATAAGAAAATGTTAAAAACAGTTTACAAGGAAATATCTTGAGAAAATATTAAACAAAAAGTTCAATAAAATATATTAGGATTTCATTAAAAATCATGTTTGTTTGGAAGTATCTATATACATACACAGAAAAGTAATAGGAATTCAAACAAAGTCATATTTGGTAGTATATATATACACAGAAGGAGATATATTTAGGAGTTTACAAAGAATTTGAGATGAACTGGCCTGTTTTAGCATTTTTTAATTTTGTGTGAAGCTAAGGGTTGTTTGCTATTTTAAGGGACAGTGTGGGAGGTTGGTAGGGGTGGGGGAAGGAAGAGCCATGTGGAAGAGTTGCAGGAGGCATTAATGGGAACATGAATGCATCTTTGACTGAGTGATAGTATGATAATATAACTATGCAATTCCCGTGATGCATATCTGAACGTAGTATAGGAACCTGTGACAGGTAGTTTGTATACCTCTCTTATCTCTAAACAAATTATAATATCAAACTTTATTGTCGCGTTAACATTCTTAACTCACGAATACAGAAAGCTAGATTTATAATGATTTTAAAATGACGGAATTCAATAATGTGAAACCATATTCGTTGAAAGCTGGAATTGAATTCTGATGACAAATTGAATAATTTATTTAATTTCATTGATTAAATGAAAAGGTTCTTTTGTTAGCGAAGATAATCAATATCGAGTTGAGTTGTAAAGTCTATGTAAATATTAAAAAATTGAAGACAGAGCCAGAAAGAAGAGAGGTCTTTGTTCATCGAGTATTGTTATACTCTTGTCCGACACATAAATAATATTAGGTATTTATGTAAGATTTAAACACTTGAAAACAAACAATAACACACGTTGCAAACGTTCTTATAAAATGAGAGCATTTGGCGAAATGGAAACATGACTGGTTGGAGAGATGAATGAAAATGGATGCTTCTAAGATGAAATGACATTTCGTTGGCTGAAAAACACACAAGTTGATTAATAATACAGTTTTATATTTAAAAGATGGGGAATTATGTACATTATTTACATTATTTACATTTGACAGATATTTGTCCTCATCTTTTTTGTTGTTAACACAACATTTCATCTGATATACCCTCCAGCCTTCATCAGGTGTCTTGGGGAAATTTCGAACCTGGGTTCTCATTCCTAAAGTATTATTCGATATCATTATTATTATTATTATTATTATTGATTAATAATATTAAGAATAAGAGTGATGAAGAATAAGAATGATGATGTTGATGGTGGTGGTGGTGATGATGATGATGATGATGATGACGATGGCGATGACGATGGCGATGACGATGACGATGATGATGATGGTGGTGATGATGATGATGATTATGATGATGATGAATGGTGGTGGTGGTGGTAGTGGTGGTGGTGGTAGTGGTGGTAGAATGTTAAGATACTAAAATCTAAGAATCTGGAAAATAATAAGCGAAATCGATGAAGCAATTGAAAAAAAACAATCAAGTCTTATGGGAAAATTGCTCAAGCTGATATAACTATTAAGATCACATCTACCGAATGTAGAAAAGTTTTGGAAATCGATCTGGTTACATCCTGAAGAACGCAATCGTGATGTTCCTAGGATTTATCAACAAGTCAGTGACTCTGGAAATATTAAAGAACAAATATGGAGAGATATCTCTATTGGAGATCACAGGATTGTACTGAGAAAATCTAGGAAATGGAAATTACCTGGAAAAGATAAAATTCCAAACTTCTGGCTGATTGCTTTCACTGAATCTCTCGGGAAACTAATCCATCTCTTCAACAGTGTTATGCATAACCCTAGGAAAATCCCTTTCCGGTTTGTAAATGGAGTAAACATACGACCCAAAATAACAAATCTAAAGACCCCCAAAACTACCGAACGATTGCATATCTTACAACCATGTATTGGGTTGTCGGAAAGTTCGTGCCGATTTTTAAAGGAAAGAAACAGGTCAATAAATACTTGCCATTACATTTTTAATCAACCAAATATGAACCATTTTGTTGCACGATGCGTCTCCATCTTCCTTTTAACTTGAAAATACCCTCTTCCCAGAATTGACGTGGTTTCATGGCAAAGAATTCATCAAGGTAGCTTTTTACGTCATCGAAGGAATTTTTACCAGTAAGACTATTCTGCAGAGACCTGAATAAGTGGAAATCCGAAGGAGCAATATCTGGTGAATATGGAGGGTGGGGCAACACATCCCAGCCGAACTACAGCAATTTTTGTCTGGTTCCCAAAACATCAAGTGCCGAAAATGAACTTTCTTATCTTCCATTTTAAAAGGATACAGAATTAACACAGTTTATAGGAACATAAACCTTCTTCCACGAAAAGATAGCTTAGACTGTGCTCTAAATGGAGGTGTAGTCAAATACTATTTTATAGACTCAACCATGTTCTAAAATAAGTTGAAATGTAAACTGATATAAATCGGCACGAACTTTCCGGACAACCCAATACAAAATAGTAACATCCACCATTACAGTATAAACATATATCTTCCTGATGGATAACAAGATATTTCCCTAATGAACAAAAAGGCTATAAACGTGGCCCATTTGGTTGTGATGATCGACTTTTAGTCAGTAAAGTTATTCTTGAGGATTACCACAAACGACACAAAAATATTTTTATTGCTTGATTGAGAAGGTAGGCGTCCTCATTTCAAATCTCCCGCATATACCACACTTTTGCTGGACAATTTTAGTTGGACTAGTATTTTTTTTCTTCCAATTTTAGTTGGACTAGTATTTTTTTTCTTCCAATTTTAGTTGGACTAGTATTTTTTTTCTTCCAATTTTAGTTGAACTGTGTTTTTATTTTTATTGTGTTCAAAGACTTTTTGTTGTTTTTGGTTAAAAACTCACCGGGTTTTTTTTTTCTTCTTGTTTTCCGTAAGGTCCTTTGTCGTCCTCGCGGGCTTTGGAAGGTGGCGAACTGGCAGAATCGTTAGCACAGCGGACAGAATGCTTAGCGGCTTTTTGTCTGTCATTACGTTATAAGTTCAAATTCCGGTGAGGTCCACTTTGCTTTTTATCCTTTAGGGGCCGATAAAATAAGTACCAGTCGAGGACTGGGGTCGATATAATTGACAACTTCCTTCCACACAAATTTCCGGTTTTGTGTCTATAGTAGAAAGAATCGTTGTTTTTTGTTTTTTTTTACCGTAACACTATGCAAACTTTAACCCCGACAGAAGGTGGTTTGTGTGCGCGCGCATCAAGAAACCAACTACCTCGTTATCAAAAGACCAATGAAGTCTCTTCTCTTTTAGCTAGACACGAAGTTTTATGATTTGATAAATAACCAAAGACAGACAGACAAACAAATACATACACACACGCACACACACACACACACAAAGAAAGAAAGAAGAAAGAAAGAAAGAAAGAAAGAAAGAAAGAAAGAAAGAAAGAAAGAAAGAAAGAAAGAATGAAAGAAAGAAAGAAAGGCGAGGGATAAATACATAGATAGATATCAGTCCTCGAAGATATGAATGTTTGAACATGTGTCAGAAGAAATCCAGAATCTTTTAATAAAGATATTTTATTATTCGGCGGCAGGAAAGGCATTCTGTTTCTTGAAACATGAAAACTTATTTTGCTTTCACAAACGAAATATATATAAAAAAAAAACCCCGCTCAGAGTTCGTAAATAGAAAACAGATAATACTCGATTAAAGCATTGGAAGAAAAAAATATATAAACGGGAAGCTAATATCGGCTTTAAAAAGCGGAAAATCAACAAATGTTTCTATGTAACAAAAATGGTATTGACGTTGCTTTCGATTTAGCATTTGAATTTATCTATTTCTGGAAATTTACAAGTCATCATGACATTACACACTTCCAAATAGAAGGCTTTTGAATTCAGAAAATGACATCTCACAAAGTAAACTATTGGAATATATATACAGAAAGGATGTTCCATACAACAGATAAAGGAACTGTTGTGTCTTATATGTTTTGCCTTTGAGTTTTATTTTAGTGCTTCTTAAGACAGTTCAAGCCGGTCACCAACAGACATTTTGAGTTGAGAGAATTCCCGGTGTTTATAAATATGTAGTTGAGCTGGTACGGTGGCTGAGTTGTTGATACACACTGCCAAGTGTCTGCATCTATGTATGTATGTTCCTTCTAATTTTTTAATTATTATAAACTAGCAGTATCGCCCGGCGTTGCTCGGGTTTGTAAGGGAAATAACTATATAAGCATTTTTAGAGATGTAAAGTATAATAGCCATCTCAATATAGCTAACCACAAAGGGGGTGTGTTACTGTAGCTTTTTACGTTCTGAGATTTAATAATACATTTTTAGAGAGTTACTTCCCTTATATAATAGCAAAAAAATGCATTAAAAATGGGAAAAAATGATGGTATTTTTTTTTAAATCGTCGACTCATCGTAGACGCGCGCTAATACCCAGAAGGGCTCGATATGAATCACGTGTTGATGTTGGTACTAGTGGTACTAGTAGGAGCAGTAGTAGTGGTGTTGATGTTGTTGTTGTTGTTGGTGGTGGTAGTGGTGGTGGTACTTCAGTGAGCAACCCTCTCGAATCCCTTGTAATATACTTTATTGAAGGCTGCTGCATGCATTTGGTAGATGCGCAGATCTTTGGTCGGTAGCCTAACATGTTTGTTCATTTGCCGAGAGTTAAACTTCAGAATTTTTTTAAGAAATGGTTTTATTTCGATAAGGAATTAATACTTTTGCTACTTTTCCTATATTTGCTTCTATAAAGTAACATAAACCTACAATGTCTAAAATAATGCAACGCATAATCCAGGAAACAAAAAAAAGATATTTTCACATATGTAAATATTCGTATATATTTCAATATTTTTGGAAAATATATTTTCCTAATCTTAGAACTACGAAAATATATATTCATTATTTCTTTTTTGGACAGAATAATCATGTCTAAAGCACTAATACTCAAATAATACCATATAAAATAGAAAAATGATGATAAATTAAATAGAAGGAAATATATCAGCCATTATTCTTTCAAGAAATAAGTTTTAATTATGAAATGGAATGAAAGAAAGGATGCAAATTCTTCTGGACAAATTTACTGAATATTTTTATCTCTCGTTTTTAAGAAAATAATATATCGCTTTACCGATCTGGTTTCTTGAAGTCGGCTCACATTGTGACGCACATGTTATAATTATCTTCCCCCGAAAACAAAGCATGGAAATATTTTTCTTGCTTATGTTATGTTGCCGTATCTTGTCGTGGAAACTGATGCACAAAATAGTGTTTAATTAATTTTGAAATATTACTGCTGTCAATCTCTCTATATATAAAGCTGAAGTTGTCTGTGTATGGCAGGTTTGATAGCCTTGAACTAACACTATCTCCTCCGAGACCCTGCGGCGCAAATTGACCAAAATTGAGATTATGATAGAAGGCTTGCTCCTCCTTCCGCAGAAGAAAAAATTCAAATAGGACCATGTTAACACCCAAAAACTATTTGCATCAAAAAGGTGCTTTTTTTCAATGAAAATACCGATTTTTTACGATTTTTTCACTGCTGTGTCGCCATTTTTCGGTGTATTTCAACCAGAAAAATGTTCACTTAAAGAGAATAACAAGCTACATGATGCAAAAGTTTTACTTTTCAAAAATTCCAATTCTAAAGGGTAGAAACAAACCCGTGCAACGCCGGGCGATACTGCTAGTCCAGTGATATTGTTCTAACAGGCAGTAAAAGTAGGATATCGTCTCGATTTGCCGAGAAAGTTTATAGCAGCAATGGTTAGGGCAGCGGACTCGCGGTCGGAGGATCGCGGTTTCGATTCCCAGACCGGGCGTTGTGTGTGTTTATTGAGCGAGAACACCTAAAGCTCCACGAGGCTCCGGCAGGGGGTGGTGGAAACCCCTGTTGTACTCTTTCGCCCCCAACTTTCTCTCACTCTTTCTTCCTGTTTCTTGTCCCCAACTTCCTACGCAACCGCTGAGCCTGGATGCGCATTCATCCATCCGTCGATGCTCTCGGTGTCGGGGGTTGACCTGCTTTCTCTTCTGCGGGTCTTACGAATAGCAAAGGACCACGTTTCGGACTTCTCCCATCTTGCGACCTCTGGGACGAAGACCGTTCGCTCAACAGCAACAGCAACAGCAGCAACAGCAACAGTACTAGTTGTTGTTTTGTGCCGAGCTAGCTCTACTCGAACTGATCATTCAAACCAGTGGATTTCAACGGGGGTTCATATGGCCCCTAAGACACCACATGAAATTTTGGGGGTCTGCATAATAAAATAGTAAATTGGGGATCCACAATAGTATTTTAAGGGCCCCTGAAAAAAATTACTTTAGATGTATGTAATGGTATGTATTGCAAGAAACAGCTGGGTTTCTTTCTCTGACATTTTACATGGTTCAAACCTCACAAGTTAATGTGTAAAAAAAACAAAATAGAAATTTTCAAAGAAGTTTCTATAGAACTAGAATTTCAACATTGAATGACTACGGGGGTCCATAGATTAAAAATGGTTGA
>NC_043008.1:5541965-5641965 GCF_006345805.1 Octopus sinensis | reverse complement strand
TGATTAATATCGAAGTTGTCTTCAGTAGGATTTTGAAATGGGGTCTAAATTGAAACCCATTTCCAGTGTTACACTATGAAATCTTGTTTATCCTGATCTCTCGAGTACCAGTGATATACTCGGGTATGAGAGGGTAGAGAATTGGATATATGATACATTATATGTGTACAAGGCTTCAAGTAATACAGAGTCGATCTTATATGAATATTGTGGTTTACAAGGGCCGAAGATCTTCACATGGCTGCCATTAAGTATGGCATTATTGATTCTTCGTCCCTCTCCGGGATGGGTAGAGAGATGTGAAAACAGCTATACGGAGAATAGCACTAGTTTGAGTCTGAAGCGGTGAAAGCAGCTTTGAGAGAAAACAACGAAATACGAATTCCCTCTACTTTTTCGCTCTAAAAGCCACTGTACTTAAGGCCTTTTTTGACAGAGGGTTCTAGTTATCACGTGAACAATAGGATCTGTTTGGCTGAAATGTGGTCTGCACGCATGAAAAACTCGCGATTCCCATGTGAGCGAAACTAGAATTGAAAACAACTAGGCGGCGACCTGGCAGAAACGTTAGCGCGCCGGCCGAAATGCTTAGCGGCATTTCGTCTGCCGTTACGTTGTGAGTTCAAATTCCGCCGAGGTCAACTTTGCCTTTCATCCTTTCGGGGTCGATAAATTAAGTACCAGTTACAAACTGGGGTCGATGTAATCGACTTAATCCGTTTGTCTGTCCTTGTTTGTCCCCTCTATGTTTAGCCCCTTGTGGGTAATAAAGAAATAAGAATTGAAAACAACTGTCATATCTTGAACATTTCGACCTGAAGTCTGGACAGAGACATTTAAGTTTTAATGATTCAGTGAGGAGTTGTAAGCTTAGAGACGAAGTCGCTGATTAACAGCAGAGAACGAAATTACATCAGAGAAAAATACGACAAAGAATTCATGTGTTTCCCTGGAAACATTAAAAGATACAAAGTCAGAAAACAACACAGCTCCCATGACTTTCGGAAACATTTTTTCATGCTCAGAGTTGCTGAAGCATGGAATAACTGCCTACGTCAGTTGTTGACTGCCATGACACTGCATCCTTTAGGCCCTCATGCTTTCCGAATCCGCCGAAACTACACCTGATTATATATACACTTTAGATGAGTTGTAGTGCACCTGAGCACTGTACACAATTATTATTATTATTATTATTATACCACATTTCGTAATCGAATATAAGATATAAATATTCGCCACTGTTTCATAATTGAGTGGTTGCTGACAATACATTCTTTGTTCTTAATATTGCCTTTCATCCTCTCGGGATCGATAAAATAAGTACCAGTTAAGCACTGGGGTCAATGTAATTAATTTACCTCCTATTTCAAAACTGATGGTCTTGGACCAAAAATTTGAAACGAATATTGCAGCAGTACTCTCTTAATTATTCCCCTTACATTGCACAGACACAAGAGTTCTCTACCTTGAATTTTGATAATGAAAATTTGTTCTGTTATGACCGAAGTATGATCGCCTCGAATATTTGACAATTAGTCAAACATATCTCCACTTTGATTTACAGTAAATTAAATTTTTTAACTTAAATCTTGATAGTAAAGCGTTGCAAGATTTTCTCAAACTTCGAAATTTCTCACAAAAACCATCTTTCTGCGATAAATAAATTTTGGATTTGGTTTGCAAGATTCTTTATATGAGTTCGTGTGTTGAAGCATATTCTGTTGTGTCTGAGGAGAGTCATTTTTTTTTGTGCCTCATAATTTAACGCACTCACCGGTAAAATTTCCACTTTCTTCTTATTTTTATTGTCCTAAAATTTTTGTTGCGTCTTGCAACCTTTTCGATAGTCTTGACTCCTGTATAAGTGTATATGTCTTTTCTTGACGAAAAAAGAAGGAAAACTACGCAAGAAGCCATTTTCGGTATCAGGTGTTGATGACTCACGAAATTACCACTGTAAGCACAGTTCCTTAAATTGTCATATTAATATTTCTGTTAAACGTGGGGCAGATTTTCATCCTGCTTCTGTATATATCTGATGCGTTTGTTTAGGTTCTGTGGTGGACGGCACAGCTTGCGAGTGATACTGTCAATGTTCGTATTGAACTTTTAAAAGTCTACCTGCGGGAATGGCATGAGATGCGAGAAATTTCCAGAAGACCTGGGTATAGCGATTAGTGCGAGACCTGGGTAAGACACAATGATGGTGTTGAGAGCGAGAGAAACGGGTAGAGGTAACCTGAGACCAGCTAACTCCATTAAGCGGAAGCCGTCCTTTTTTGTTCTAGGCACAAGGCCCGAAATTTTTTTTGGGGGGGGGGGGCGCAATCGATTCCATCGACCTCAGTACGCAACTGATACTTAATCTATCGACCCCGAAAGGATGAAAGGCAAGGTCGACCTCGGCGGAATTTGAACTCAGAACGTAAAGACAGACGGAATACCTATTTCTATTTCTTTACTACCCACAAGGGGCTAAACACAGAGAGGACAAACAAGGACAGACAAACGGATTAAGTCGATTATATCGACCCCAGTTCAAATTCCGCCGAGGTCGACTTTGCCTTTCATCCTCGATAAATTAAGCACCAGTTACGCACTGGGGTCGATGTAATCGACTTAATCCGTTTGTCTGTCCCTGTTTGTCCCCTCTGTGTTTAGCCCCTTGTGGGTAGTAAAGAAATATATATCGACCCCAGTACGTAACTGGTACTTAATTTATCGACCCCGAAAGGATGAAAGGCAAAGTCGACCTCGGCGGAATTTGAACTCAGAACATAACGGCAGACGAAATACCACTAAGCATTTCGGCCGACGTGCTAACGTTTCTGCCAGCTCGCCATTATAGCAACAACAGAAAAATCAGAGACAACACAACAGTGGACCAGAGTTTGGCGAGTTTCTGCTAGGGATTTTTATGTTCATCAGTCGAGTGGTCCGTTTCAGGGAGTGCTTCATTGTGCGCACGCGGCAGCCGTCTTGTCCCAGATGTGAGCCGCACATGAGCTTTGTAGGTGTCAAAAACTACGAGAAGCGCCAGCCATCGGGATGTTGTCCTAGCAATAAGAAGGATGAATTTTCGCCAGAATAGATAAGGCGATAGTAAGAGCTAGCGGTTGTGGAAGATCGAGACGTGTACAGTTCCTGACGAAGATGAGTGTGGTGCCATAGTATTTTCTTGATACGTGGAACTTTTGTGGTGTTGGTGGTAGTGGTGTGAGGTTGAAAGGAGACGAGGGTGGAGGTTGGTCTCTTCTTTTTGTTTTTATTTTCTTCTTTTTAGTTCTTTAGTCACTGAATTGATTAGGGTGGCAAATGGTGTCTAGGTTGCGAGTGGATGATGCATGGTTGAATAGTGTCAGGAAGAAATGGGGTTGTGTCATCTGGATAAGGGTAGGTATTGTTTGACGCCGTGGTAAGTCATTAAAGTACAGAGGTGAGAGAGCAAATTCCTGGTGAAATTCCTGGCTTTGTGCCAAAATTTGAAACCAAGGTTTTTCAACGTCAACATCCGGTACTGATGTAGCAACAGGTTTTTCAATGTTTACTTTCGGTTTTCACATAGTAACTACCGCTACCTAGACACACACATGTATGTATAACCGCTTCTATTTCATTCCAGAACATGTTATATCTGTATCTATCTATCTTCCTCTCTTTCTATCTCATTCTCTTCTTCATTCTGTCTATGTTCTTCATTTATTTTTCTTTATTAATAATAAATAGAATGAATAATACAGTTTTATATATGATTCACTTCTTGGAAAAGGTTTTTCAATGTCAATTTCCGCTAGCTAGACACGCACATGCATGTATAACCGCTTCTATTTCATTTCAGAACCTGTGTTATATATATATATATATATATATATATATATATATATATATATATGTATATATATATATATATATTTATCTATCTCTCTATCTTCCTCTCTTTCTATCTCTTACTCTATCATTCTCTTCTTCATTCTGTCTAGCGTTTACCGTTGTAACGATTTCTAGTATAAAAAAATTTCATCTTCTGTACCGGTGTTTTGTGTATCCGTAAATAACCATACCTAGAAGGAAGGTGTCAAATTTGTCCCCAATGTCAATGTCAGCCAAAAGAACGACCCTGTCAATGGAAAGCGAGACACCTGAAAAAGGGGAAGTACGCCAAGAAAGAGACTGCACACTACAGCAGCAGCCAATGCAATGCATCTGAGGATAATGAAACAAGAGTTATGCGTCAAAGAAGAAAGCTGGTTGCCTACTGCTGCTTCCTGATCATCTCAAACTGCTGATCAGTGGTAGGCACGCCTGACAAGGAATAGGATCTCCACTGCAGAAGGAAGAGCAGTTGCAACAGCTCAGAGAAGCAACTTCTATGAAGCAGCTTTCAACTATGATCCAGCATTTAATTATGCAGATGACACTGAAGTTTCTATTGGTGCAATGACAACTGAGTGCAAACATTGTAAAGCAAGGAAGTGGCCTGGAGAGATACCTGGGTTGTGCTGCAGTGGTGGAATGGTTAAACTCCCTGCAATGCCCCACCCTCCAGAACCATTGAAGAAACTGTTGTCATCAACTGACCAAGATTCTAAGCACTTCCAAAACAAAATTAGACAAAATTAGGTGTAGGAGTGGCTGTGTGGTAAGTAGCTTGCTTACGAACTACATGGTTCCGGGTTCAGTCCCACTGCGTGGCACCTTGGGCAAGTGTCTTCTACTATAGCCACGGGCCGACCAAAGCCTAGTGAGTGGATTTGGTAGGCGGAAACTGAAAGAAGCTCGTCGTATATATATATATATATATATATATATATATATATATATATATAGATAGATATATGTATATATATATGTATATATATATATATGTATATATATATATATAATATATATATATATATGTATATATGTATATATATGTATATATATATATGTGTGTATATATATATGTATACATATATGTACATGTGTGTATATGTTGAGTGTCTGTGTTTGTCCACCCAACATCGCTTGACAACCGATGCTGGTGTTTACGTCCCCATAACTTAGCAGTTCGGCAAAAAAAAGATACCTATAGAATAAGTACAAGGCTTACAAAAATAAGTCCTGGGGTCGATTTGCTCAACTAAATGCGGTGCTCCAGCATGGCCGCAGTCAAATGACTGAAACAAGTAAAAGAGTAAAAGAGAGTAAAGAGAGATATATCATCATATCGGCTCTCTGCAACTTCTGTCAAATGAGTCACTAAAAATTCCAACAAATATACTTTATGGGTGATTCTGAATAAGAAGGGCAAGAGAGGTGCAAGAACATTCCTGGTTCGAGGGTGAACACTGTGGTGCCTCTGCAAACGATGCTGCACAACAGCAACAACAACCTGATCAGAAGCTTCAAGACTGCACATGAAACAATTCTATCAGACTCCAGGAAATACAAGGTAGTTACCAGGTCAGACAAGAAACCAGCTGGTCAACATGGAGGGAGGTTTAATGCGCCAACAGCAAATGAAATAGCTGTGCTCCTGGTTGGACATTGTCCTCCATATGATCTCCCCTTTCAGTTCAAGAGGCTGCAGTGTCCTGGTGGCGTGGAGAGGGGAGGCCGGTATGCATGGGCGACTTCTGGTCTTCCATAAACAACCTTGCCCGGACTTGTGCCAAGGAGGGTAACTTTCTAGGTGCAATCCCATGGTCAGTGTCGTGACCGAAGGGGGTCTCAGAACTATAAAGTCAACAATGTTGTCGTTTTAGGCACAAAAAGAATATCGCAGGAGTTCATATAAAACACTCCGTATGGCCATCATTTTTCAACTGGTAAATGCCATCAAAAACGCACGTAGCTTCATCTTTCTCTCTCTCTCTCTTAATACCACCCTGTTGTTTCTTCATGTCACAAAATAGGTAACTGACCTACAATGGACACTATAACCAATGACTGATTGACCTTGGGTGAATCATGCAGGGAAAAAAAGGCAGTAGTGGCAATTTAACCCTGAGCATCGGCTGCGGGGTCACTCCGAAAAGCTCTATCTGCGACGATTTCATCTCATCTCAATCCGTCCGGGTTGCGGATCCGTGGAATAAGCTGCCGGACAAGATAGTGAAGATGCTGACAACCGCTCGGTTCAAAGTCTCCCTTGACCACAAATGGCCTGAACTCTTTGCATGAACACCACCCTGTACATAACTCCATGTCCCCCTACATGGCCTTGCTTTTTGCTTTTTGAGCCAAAAAAATTAACTTAAGTTAACTTATCAAAACCATTTGTCAGCAACTAAAGTTTTGCAGACCAAGAAAGAAATTTTATACAATACAACACAAAGACATTTTTTTTTTGTTTGATATTTAATGTCCAAAAAAATATACATTAAGTTTTCTTTCGTTGCTATCATTAAACTAATTAAAGTTCCTTAAATTACTCTGTTATTTTTTTTAGATATCTTCTGAACTTTCGAAATATTAGTCCAAATGACAGAAACGTGTTTTTGAAAGAAAGTTTGAAAAACAGTTTTTCAAAAAATACTTTGGAGAGAAACAATTATAAAATCACCATTCATAATGGTTTCCCTCCAAAGTATTTTTTGAAAAACTGTTTTTCAAACTTTCTTTAAAACACGTTTCTGTCATTTGGACTAATATTTCGAAAGTTCAGAAGATATTCACTAAGGATTTAGTATAAATTCTTGAAGTTCTCCAATAGGTAAAAAAAAATTTTTTTAATTGTTTCCACAATTAAGTATCTAATATGTGTGATGCATGAGAAGTGGCCAACTGCAAACTTGAAAGATGGTCTATCATCTTTTGACCTCTCTCACACACACACACACACACAAACCATCATTGTCAGTCTCATTACTGACTGCCAAAAGTTACTTCAAGCCTAGTTTTTATTATTATTAACAATAATAATAATAATAATTTAATGGCATTTTACAATAATAATCAGCAGTACATTTATCAAGTTCTCAAAGTTCAAGCAAAGTAGACAACCCCAATATCATTCTTACTAAAGGATACCTCATAGAAATATCAAGTAGTTCCATTGGTGTGATATCCATTCAACTCATTCTAACAACAAACTAAATTTACCATTACCCATGGCATTTATTAAAACAGCAAAAAAATGGTCACAAAATGGAATTTTAATAACGTTTGAACACCTTATACAACACATTTTCATATTCAATGGTTTTACTCTCACCAATATTCTTACAGAGGTCAACTTCATGACTACAATTCCTAACAGTAGAAATGGCAACACATCTACACAAAAACTGATCCCTCAAGTTTAGGGGATTCATTATTAGACTGTGTGAATATTGAAGTAGGGGGAATAGAATTCTTCGAAGGTGTTACTTTGGTGTGGTACTTTGATTTTGTATGAAGCTTTAAATCATGATATTTTGCCTTTAGATTCTAACCAATATTTGCTGAGCTTTAGTTCCTTCTCCCAGAACCAATCCAAACTTTTAGCTATTCATCATTCAACAGCTTTTTATAGAATATTTATTTTTGTAGGATACAGAAGGCAAAAGATTATGTAAATAAGATCCAACAATACACAAGAATTGTATCATATACACTACTTATAAAGTTGATTAATATTTGGGTTTCACATTCATCCTCATAATCATCATCATTTGGTGGCCGTTTTCCATGCTGGCAAAGGTTTGACTAGAACTGATAAACTGAAAAGGGTACTATTTAAGAAGAGTAGTCCTGGTGCGCACACTCGCACTAGCTAGTCGTGACTAGTCAATCCTACAATGACTACCTAGTGTGAGTACATGCATGCAAATTAATAGATGCGCACATGCATGCATAAAACTCTCGTAAGCAAATATATCAAATAAAATGGGGTTTTTAAACAAATAAGAAAAGTGGTCCCTGTGCATGCACTTGCGCAAGCTAGTCATGACTAGTTGATCCTATGACTACCTAGCGTGAGTGTGCATATGCAAATTAATAGATGCACGCATAAAACTCACGCGCGTGAATATATATCAAATAAAATGGGGTTTTTTTTTAAATAGGGTTTTTTTAAAACAAACTAAATAATTTTTTCTTTCTTGCTTTTCGCTATCCAAATCGCATGTGGTTGCTTTCATAGCAAATAAAAAAAATTGAATATCACACAGTTCTTGCAATTCATTCGAAAATACCACCAAACAATAAAATAAAATGTTGAAGTTGATTTGAGTTACTGGAAGGTGAACCATTCTGAAAGGTGCTTAAGAATGGTTTCAAAACATTCATTTCCAGTTTTTCCATATTGTTCTCACCAAAGAAATTCGTCTAGATATGATTCCACCATGTCTGTGTGTACCCCCATCATACTCTTAAAACGTCTTTTTACATTCTTCCAATAACATCCAACCGAATTTCTGTGGACATTTCTTATTGGATCGACAAAATTTTCGGAATGGTTCACCTTGAAACGGGTGTGTTTTGGTGTCACGTCCATTTCAGTAATCCCATTGTACGCACTCCAGCAATCAGAATATATGGTCGTACCTGGTTTGATAAATTTTTTAATAAGGGGTAGAAAAGTTTCAGAAGAACGGTCAGGTACAAAGACTAAAAACCCTTTTTTGTCTTCTCTATCCCATCCTCCAAAGACCCACCTCTCCTCTGGCATTCCACCTTTGTTGTATTTGCACTTATTTACTTTGTTTAAAAAAAAATTATTTACTTTGTTTAAAAAAAAAACCATTTTATTTTATGCACGCATCTATTACTTTGCATACACGCACTTGCGCTAGGTAGTCATTGTAGGACCGACTAGTCACGACTAGCTAGCATGGATGCATGACTGCGTGCACCGGGACCACTCTTCTTAAATAGCACCCTGAAGAGCTGCACCAGGCCCCAGTCTGCTTTGTTCTAGGACAAAATAAAATTTCCAATTTAGGGGCTAAACACCTCACTAATTGATAATGGGGTTTGGATTATTTTCACTTGGATAGCTTTAAAATAGCAGTTTGGGTTTCCATAACTGTAAAATATATGAGAGCTGAAGAAGCAGAGGGTGAGGGTAAAAACATTCCAGTAAAAAGGAAGAGGATATCACTTTGTCACATGTTACAGGTTTTTGGTAGATGTTTTGACATTATTCAAGTAATAGTAAGGTAGCAGGTTCAAGATTCTTTAGTAAAACAGTAGAATCTGAGGAAATCAAATAATTCAAATTGTGGAAGATGATGTATTCTGTGAGGAAGAAAAGAAAACTAACAAATTTCAGATACTTGTCCATTTTGGGAAAGAGAAAAATATTTTGTATGTAGCAACAAGGCTGTCAGAGGAGGAAATAAGGGCAGAATTCTTGTTTAGGCACCCCATGTAACCCTTCATTTATTTTTGGGAATTTTCAGACAGTTTGAATTTCTTGTTTAAATCCCAACAATGGACAGTCATTGGATGCATCATCATTCCATTAAATGTGTTTGTGGGGAGAAAAATATTGAAAAGCATCAATACATATCATAGTGACAAAGAAACGAGGAAGGTATCAGGTGGTCGTGGGTTGTGCTAAAAACACCAGCTAAATCGGCCTTAAATCACGTACAAAAATTTTTTTTTCATAATCCTGCGAATTCCTGTGTGTAGAATAGATAAGTGCAAACATTTTCTGTAAATTCTAAAAAACTGAAAAAGTTATGAAAAGTTATATGAGGTATTGGTCAAACTGTTTTACACCTATTACAGTATTTTTTTTTTTTGTACCTGGGTCAAACCCTTTAGTTTGACCAAGGTATTTACACTAGAATTCCACCGAAATAAGTTATTAGGAAAGAAAAAAAAAGAAATGGAATTTTTCAAAAAGCTAGATGTGGGGAGAGAGAAAGGACTCTGCTTTGGTGACAGATAACTAGATACACTAACAGGGGCTACTGTGGTTCTTGGTTGCGGTGGTCAATAAAAAAGGTGGCACGGAAGATAGTAGCAGAGATGGGTACTACTTGAGAACAGTGGCCCCGGTGCGTGCACTCGCGCTAGCTAGTCATGACTAGTCGATCCTTACTTTGTGTTTTTGTGTGTTACTCTTTACTCTTTTACTTGTTTCAGTCATTTTGACTGTGGCCATGCTGGAGCACTCGACCCCGGGACTTATTCTTTTTGTAAGCCCAGTACTTATTCTATCGGTCTCTTTTTGCCGAACCACTAAGTGACAGGGACGTAAACACACCAGCATCGGTTGTCAATCAATGTTGGGGGGGACAAAGACAGACATACACACACATACATATATATATATATATATATACATATATACGACGGGCTTCTTTCAGTTTCCGTCTACCAAATCCACTCACAAGGCTTTGGTCGGCCTGAGGCTATAGCAGAAGACACTTGCCCAAGATGTCACGCAGTGGGACTGAACCCGGAACCATATGGTTGGTTAGCAAGCTACTTACCACACAGCCACTCCTGCGCCTATGTTATTTACTTTGTTTAACAAAAATTATATACTTTGTGTAAAAAAATGATTTATTTTGTGTTTTATTTACTTTGCTAGGTAGTTGTTGTACGATCGACTAGTCACAACTAGCTAGAACGGATGCGCGACTACGCGCACTGAGACCACTGTTCTCAAGTGGTACCGCAGTGATGTTGATGTTATTGTTGGTGTTCGAAGTATTGACAATCGCAGTTGTTATTATTGTTGACAGTATTTTTGTAGCTGATGTTTTGTTTTTTGTTTTATCTTTCGTGCTGGTGATGGTAGTGTCAGTGGTTACTGTTAATCAGCAATGGCTTGCATCATTCAACCTCGGATCAATTCTCATTGATCAAAGGTCATTTCAGAACTGCATTATCTAAATTCGTGTGTTAATTATCTGTGGTGGCAGAGCTGGGTGAGTAATAATGTTAGTAGATTTTTTGCTGGGTACTACTAGCGAACAGTGGTCCCGGTGCACGCATCGCACATCCGCGCTAGCTAGTCGTAAGTAGTCGATCCTACAACGACTTGCACGTATGCGATACATGTTTGTAGTTCAAGGCTGAATACATATCAAAGAAAATGCGTTTTTTTTAAACAATGTATATAATTTTTTTCGAACAAAGTAAATAAAACGCAAAATAAATAATCTAAAAAAAAATTTTTTAACCCTAACCTTTGTTTATAAAAAATAATTTATTTACTTAGTTGTAGCATCGACTACTTACGACTAGCTAGCGCGGATGCGCACACCCGGACCACTTTTCGTTAGTAGTACTTTTTGCTGGTGGTTGTAGTGGTGATTGTGTGGAAATGGCAGCGATGGTTCTGTTATTGGTTGGTGAGTTTTATTGAGTAGGTGTATTAGACATTCAAGACTATATTCTCAAATATCTCCTTGCAGGGTGTGTATTTGGGGAGGAAACATCAGCCGACATAATACAGAAAGCAGTAAAACACATACGCAAAGGTATATACCCATACAGGTGTCTATGCTGACGGGCGAAAAAATACAAATTTAGATAAGACAGATAACAGACAGATGTATACCTGTTTCAAAAACTACGCGTGTTAGTATATTATAAATTTTATCACCCCACGTATTTTCATTGCACAACAATGAATTAGGTAATTGTTAAGTTTTGGGTAATTAAAAGAATTAAATAAAAGTTAAGGGGAGATAACTAGTAATGCCCATTGTACATGAAAACCATTTCGTTGATCCTCCAAATAAGGTTCACACCCAAAATGTTGGAAATATGTGGATGCGTGAGGAACAGAAACTACGGCGTCAATTATTGATTGTGTCCTATTTACACGAATTCATATGGTGTAATTCCATTGAGAGGAACAAGATTTGTTCACTTTTTGGTTGCTATATCCAGTATTCATGTCCCTTTACTAGTTATCTCCCCCTTAATTTTCATTTACTTTTTTAATATCCCTAAACCGAACAATTACCCACCCTGGGGTAAATTGTTCAGTTTGTGTGAGTAAAAGGAAAGAGTGAAGGGACAATAACTAAATACACCAAAATATGTTGTCTGATATTTTGCAGATCGATCGAAATCGCAGGTGGAAGACCAGCGGCCCCGCAGTTTAGATCCTCAATCGTCAGGCAATCCTCTCTCAATTGGCAGAATCACAAGACAACATTCTTCAGTGGTTGGCACGGCGTCGATTAACTACACCTGTGAAAATTGTAATTCACCCTGTGGTCTTTTTTTACACGAGGTGACATGATTGACGGAAAAGTGTAGAACTGCAAAGCTTTATAAAGAGAAGAATCCATCTGTCACCGTTCATTCTTTGACAAAAGCCATGTTTCCCTGTACAATATCCTTTTAATCGTTTATTGGGTACTACTTGAGAAGACTGGTCCCGGTGCGCGCACTCATGTAGTCGCGCTAGCTAGTCGATCCTACGACTACATAGCAAAATAAATAAAACACAAAATAGATATTTTTTACACAAAGTAAATAATTTTTTTAAACAAAGTAAATAAAACACAAAAACACAAAGGATCGACTTGTCACGACTAGCTAGCGCGACTACGCCAGTACGCGAGTGCGCGCACCGGGACCACTCTTCTTAAGTAGTACCCGTTTATTGTTGGTTATGCAATGTCTCAAAATTAGTTGTCCCTTCACTATTTTTTTTACGCATGTAAACTGAATTACCCAGAATAAAAGAACTTTATTTTTTTTCGTTAAACCAGGAATATATCTTATTTCATTGGGCTTTCATATATATTGTTTCCTGGAGTTAGTCATAAACACGCGTGACAACTATAAAGATTGCTTTGGTAGAGGACAATAAAATAAGAAACAGGTTAAAGTAATAAATACTGCATCTTGACTAAACTCGCCAAGTCGATGCTTCAGAAAAATCACGAGAATCCAATGACTGAAAAATCAGTGAAGAAATAAAAACCAAAAAACATGGACAAATAATAAGTTTGGAAGGAAAACTTGTAATGGTTATACAAATGAATATAATAAACAAAATAATTTATATTACATAACAACAAAGGAGGTTGTAGAGGCCGGATTGATACATATTCACGCAAGAATTCTTGTCCCATTCACAGAAACCTTGTCACGTTTTTGATTTAGTTGAGAGACATTGGTTAACAACGGACAACAAATGACTGTTCTCTAAAGCAGCGGCGACCCTTTCTTTGTCGGCCAATTGTTTGTTGACCGCTTGTTCTGAATTGTGTGTGCCTGGGGCAATGGCAATGTCCACCTTAAAACGGGTTGGCAATGAGCGAAGTAGCTTCACACGAATAGAAAGACCAATTAGTGTGGCCATGCTACAGTGAGGTATGGTCGGTGTGAAGGCTAATGTCACCAGATTACTGCTGTTATCGATCTGAATGTGATCTTCATCGACGACGTTCAGTTCTTCTAATGTAAGTGGATGTTCAGGATCGTTGATATTTCGGACCAAATCGAAAATTTCCCGGACATCGATTTCGTCAATTACGCTTTCGTCTTCCTCGGCAGGGAGCACATGTCGATCCAATTTGCGCTGGTAGATCACAGGATTCACATTATCAATCTTATTCTTCATTTCTATTCTTTTCCTCTCACTGTCCACACCAGGACAATTGCAATTTCACTTCAGCTCTTCTTCAAACTCGGTAATTTCCTCCAAAATAATGAAATTTCTCTAAAAATCTCCAATGAAATGTGAACCTTGGACGACCGCCGCAATTAATTAAGGCCTCGGTCATTTCCGCCAAAACATCTTCGGTAGTTTCGTAAAACTAAATTTATTTAAAAATTCTGATTTTTATCTGTTTATAAGGAAATATAAATAATTATGAAGTAACACACGAAATAAAAAAATTTTTTTTATGATTTATTGTATCCTTTTCATTGAGATGTTTATCAAGGAAGAAATATTACTTAAAATACGACAAAACGTAAACAAATCGAAAAACTGGCGAAAATATTATTTAATCACTTGAAAAGATCCTCAACAATTTTTATTTCTCCCCAATGAAAACAAAGAACATGATCTTCTGATTAATAAAAGCATTTTTTAAAATTTTCTTTCCACGTGATGACAAACCAAGTAACGTGCGTTCACAGTTCAAATTTCGTTTTTCACTAAAATCGGAACAATTCCGCCTTTTACTATCTTCTTTCACTTTACATCAAGAAAAGCTGCTGGAATTGTTTTTCTGCTGCGGCCGTCCTCAATCGTATTCTAGGTTTAATCGCTCGGTCTAACACCATTTTTGGTCTTCCTGTGCTTTTAGCGGCATATATTCAGAGCAGATCTCTAATTTTCAGATTCTCTCTGTCCCACTGTAAAAATCTTGTTTAAAAACCAAAACACCCCGTCCTCTTTTAAACGTAAAGCATCTTTCGCTTTGACCGGCAGTTTTTTTAAATAATTTCTATTACTCTTTTACTTGTTTCAGTCATTTAACTGCGGCCATGCTGGAGCACCGCCTTGAGTCGAGCAAATCGACCCCGGGACTTATTCTTTGTAAGCCCAGTACTTATTCTATCGGTCTCTTTTGCCGAACCGCTAAGTAACGGGGACGTAAACACACCAGCATCGGTTGTCAAGCAATGCTAGGGAGACAAACACAGACACACAAACACATACATATATATATATACATATATACGACAGGCTTCTTTCAGTTTCCGTCTACCAAATCCACTCACAAGGCATCGGTCGGCCCGAGGCTATAGTAGAAGACACTTGCCCAAGGTGGCACGCAGTGGGATTGAAACCGGAACCATGTGGGTTGTTTAGCAAGCTACTTACCACACAGCCACTCCTTCGCCTATGTAACTAAAAAATTTTAAACTTCGTATACTGCTAGAATGTGTTTATAAAACATCTTTTTCTCTTGGATTTATTGAGAAAATTCTATAGTTTGTAAGATATTTCGTCTTTAATTTCTTGCATTTTGGCGATTTCAACCAATCAATGACGTATATTTAGGTGAAAACGATTTCTGCCGTAACATTTTATGGCGACGTCATATGGAAATGTCCCTGTTTTTTGAGAAAAAAGATACCCTGTGGCCATAAACTGAGGGGTCACTCGTAAACAGAGCTGGATAACAAAACCGTTCCCTCTTTAGTGTCCACCCATAATTATGACCCTTATATCGATCTATTGCATTTCAATCTGTTTTAGGGTTAGGGTGGGGGAAGGGTATCTTTTTTTTCTTCAGAAATGTAAATAAACCCAATCTGTTTCTTAAACGAGGGACATTTTCATATTTCACCGCCAGAAAACTTTACGGTAGATAATGTTTTCACCTCAATAGACGTCATTGATTGGTTGAAATTACCAAAATTGAAGAAAATATCTTACAAACTACAGAATTTTCTCAAGAAAGCCAAGAGAAAAAGATGTTTTATAAATACCATTCTACCAGTATACGAAGTTTAAAAGTGTTTAGTTACGTGGAAATTATTTTTAAAAACTGCCGTTCGAACCGAAAAGATCCAACGTAAAACCTCTCAAGTCCTAACTCCCCTCCATAACTTTAATGGATCTCTTATGAAGGTAGTCTTAAAGTTACCTAAAACTTCACCAGCAAAGCATTTCACCTCATTTCTTTACAGGTGTTTTATTTTTTTAGATCCTCACAGAGACATTGACTAGTGACTGAGACCTCTGGCGATATGCCGTGCTTGAGAAGATCCCTCGAGCCAAGTGAAATCATTGCTGTGGCTGCTGTGTCATATAACTGGCACGTGAAAGGCACCTTTTGAGCGTTGGGCCTCACACAGGCAACAACAAATAACCGAGAACTCTGACAATATACTGTACTTGAGAAGAAGACCTATCAAGCTAAGTGAAACTGTAGTTGCGGCAGATACAGGTGTGACATGCAACTAGCACCTGTGCTGGTGGCACACAAAAGCATCCATTACACTCTCAAAGTGGTTGGCATTAGGAAGGGCATCCAGCTGTAGAAACCATGCTAAATCAGACTTGGAGTCTGGTCCAGCCCCTCAGCTTCACAGCCCTGGTCAAACCATTCAACCCATGCCATCATGGACAACGGGCATTAAATAATGATGTGATGATGATTTTAAAATACAGTGATTACAATTCTGAAAACAAAATGTTTACAAAATTTCAGTTATTCTCCTCTTGGCTTACGGAATACACCTCATTTAAAAATACAGAGATTACGATTCTCTTCTCAGATCACACATATAAAACAAGTTTAAAAAATGAAAATCAAACAGCTTCCATTTATCTTTATTGATTTTATTATCAAAATAATAAAACGTACAATATTTAAACATTAAATTGCATTGTTAAATTTTCATAATTATTTTCTCAGCCAACATCAAGTGTAGGGCAGTATTTTTGCCTTAAAAAGCTGCTTTGGTATTTCTAATATCTTAAACATCCCAAACCACCTGCAATAAATAAAGAACTATACACGTGTACTTAATTAACAATGATAACAAACTTCCACTGTTTACAATTTGATTAAAATTTTAAAATGATCCTCTAGATTGAGAAATGAAGCTGGACCCCAGGGAGGCAGCTGTATTGTTAGAATCTAATATCTAAACAACAACCAATAAGGGTTTCACTGAACCTGTAAAAGTATCTCCTCTTTAGTTAACCCTTTGGCATTTAAACCAGCCAAAAGACTGGCATCTCACACTTACCCTATAAGGTTCTTTTCTACTCTAGGCACAAAGTCCGAAATTTGGGGGGGATTAGATCGGCCTCAGTATGCAACTGGTACATAATTTATCAACCCCCGAAAGGATGAAAGGCAAAGTCGACCTCAGCGGAATTTGAACTCAGAACGCAAAGGTAGACGAAATACCACTAAGCATTTCGCCCAGCACGCTAACACTTCTGCCAGCTCGCTGCGCCTTATATTCTTTTTCATTCTGGGCACAAGGCCTGAAATTTTGGGGGAGGGGGGGGGCCAGTCAATTAAATGGACCTCAGTATGCAACTGGTACTTAATTTATCAGCCCTGAAAGGATGAAAGACAAAGTCGCCCTCAGTGAAATTTGAACTCAGGGCATAAAGGCAGATGAAATACCACTAAGCATTTCACCCAGTGTGCTAACATTTCTACTAGCTCGCCACCTTAGAATAATCTTTTCTACATTAGGCATAAGGCCTGAAATTCTGGGAGAGAGGGACAGTCAGTTAGATCGACCCCAGTACACAACTGGTACTTAATTTATCGATCCCCAGAAGGATGAAAGGCAAAGTCGACCTCGGCGGAATTTGAACTCAGAACGTAAAGACAGATGAAACACCGCTAAGCATTTCGCCCAGTGTGCTAACGTTTCTGCCAGCTCGCAGCCTTATTTAACCTTTAATGTTATTCTAGAAGTGAACAATTCTTTCACTGAAACCTCAAAGCTACAAAAGTAGTGCAGATCTAATTTATATCAATGTGAAATAAATAAGCACTGCATTTGACAGTAACCTGAATGCCAAAAGGTTAAACACTGAAATATGTCAACAGAGATTATTTGAACAGGGATTATTGGCAGAATGACTTTCAATAATAAGAATGGAAAGCTAACCTCAGAAGTTGTTTTTTATTCCCTAAAAATAAAAATATTTGTTTCAGTCATCAGACTCTGGCTATGCTGGGGCACTGCCTTGAATTTTTAATCAAATGAATTGACCCCCAGTGCTTATTTGTTAAGCTTGGTACTTATTCTATGTGTCTCTTTTGCCAAACTGCTAAGTCACAGGGATGTAAACACACCAACGCAAACGGTGATGGGGGGGGGGGACAAACATACGCAGAAAGACACACACACACACATACATACACACATACATACATAAATAAATATATGACAGGTTTCTTTCAGTTTCTGTCAACCAAATCCACTCACAAGGCTTTGGTCAATCCAAAGCTAAAGCAGAAAACACTTGCCCAAGGTGCCACACAGTGGGACTGAACCCAGAACCATGTGGCCAGGAAGCAAGGTCCCTGCTGTAAGGAAACCTGTCGTTACTAAAACCGTTTCTCATTCTTCAGGCTTTCAATAAATGCCATATTGTGCTGACATTTGCACTTGGTTTCACTGACAATACTTTATGCTGTAACTCTAAGATTTCCAATATATTCTGTAGACATTCTCTTTGTCTTTAATAGAAATCTCACCTCAGAGCAGAATGGAATTTCTAACTATTCTACCAATAACATGAGAAAATACGTATAAAATAAAAATGAATTTTTACAATGTCAATGATAATAATGCATTTGGAAAATTTCAATTGTTTCGGCACCTCATCATAATAAATAGTAAATTTTAGAATAAGTTAAAGATTAGCCTTTTCTATCATCAAACCATTTGTGGGTTTATGTCAATGTTTCCATTTAAAAAAATGTTTGAACAGATTAACAAAGCAGCAGCTTTCCGTTAATGATTGATCTTGGCATTTGGGTTGATGAAATGTTAACGAACCGAAAGAAAAAAAAAATGCACTTTATCTGTAGACAAGACACTGTCGTTAAGGAAAATGTTATTTGGACTTAGAGACATAGTGGCAAGAAAATGGAGAATTAAATTAGTCAAATTACAGTAATTTTGGTGAACTTAGAAGATTGTTTTTTTATATAATTATTTCATTTCCAAACTGAAATTGCTAAAAAAGAAAGCCACAGCAAATGTGGTTTCTTTTAGGGGCAATGGTTAATGAATAAGACAGAACAAATCTTAGCAGCTGGAATGGTTAAAAATGGTGGTCTGCACATTCTGGCAAAAGAAAAAAAAATCATTTAACGGTAGATGTTGCCAACTACAGTAATTAAAGCTTTTAAAACAGTATAAAGTGACTAGCTTTTTATCAAATATAATCTTAAGTATAAAAAAAGGATTTTTCTTCACATTACAAATGCAAAAAACAACAGTTGTTTTATCAACATAACCGACAATACTAAAATCAAAATCATTCACATTGCCCTTCGGTCATAAATTTTAAAAAATTTTCTTAATTAGCACATATTGAATCTTTTCATTTTCTTTTAAAAACGTCATCTGCAGCTATATCTGTTTGACTGATAAATAATTTTCATGAACAGCGATCATTTTCTATGCATCATTAATCAAGGGATATGTTGTGATTTCACCAAGAGGTTTTACAATTACTTCCTCTTTTTAAAGATTTAGAATTATCGATAAAAGGGGGGAAACTATTTCTTCTTTTTGAAGCCAATGGAAAATGTTGCTAGTTTGCTCTTGCGCAGTTTGTACATATGGTTGAGCAACATGTAGGTAGCTGAAATAGAACAAAAAAGTAAGTTAGAATACTACAATTCAAAGATACTAGTTAGCAGTGGTCTATAATGGAAAGGATCAGTTAAATAAAGTTCACAAAATGGAATACAATGTCTGCCCAGGGAGAAAATAATATAAGTTCCTGTCCAAATTGTTACAATGATTTTGAATTTTGATAAAAAAAACCTATTCTATTTTGTGGCATGTTAAAGGCACCCATGGAAGTGGCATGTTAAAGGCACCCGTGCCGGTGGCATGTTAATGGCACCTAGTACATTCTGGAGCAGTTGAAAAGGCATCCAGCTGTAGAAACTAACCCAAAATAGATGACTGGAGCTTACAAGTTCCAGTCAAATCGTCTAACCCATGCCAGCATGGGAAACAGATGCTAAATGATGATGATAATGATGATGATGACATTATGCCCCGACTGGCCTTGTGCCGGAGGCACGTAAAAAGCACCATCCGTTCGTGGCCGTTGCCAGCCTCTCCTGGCCCCCATGCCGGTGGCACATAAAAAGCACCATCCGATCGTGGCCGTTTGCCTACTCGTCTGGCACACGTGCCGGTAGCACGTAAAAAGCACCCAATACACTCATGGAGTGGTTGGCGTTAGGAAGGGCATCCAGCCGTAGAAACATTGCCAGATCAAACTGGGCCTGGTGCAGCCTTCTGGCTTCCCAGACCCCAGTTGAACCGTCCAACCCATGCTAGCATGGAAAACGGACGCTAAACGATGATGATGATGATAATGAAGCTACAAAATGATGCATGATTAATTCAAAACAATGTGAATAAAGAAGCATTCCATTTGAGAAAGTAATCTGAACGCTGAAGGATTAAAGGATTAGATAAGGAATATAATTATAATCTTACCTGGAATCAATGAAAATAAGTAGACTCTTAGAAACCACGGAAAGTAAAATGAAAAATTTAAATTATTTGGCAGCGTCAAAGTAAATTTGCCAGAAATTTCATACATGGGTGCTCCAGCTAATACTATAGTTCCTGAAAAGAAAATAGAAATTCAAAGTTAAAAACGTGATTAAAACAAAAAAAGAAAAAGAAAATGAGATAAATGATATGAATTTTGCAATAATCAGGATGAGAACTGGTTCACAAATGTAATAAATAATATGAAGAAGCTCTTTTGTACAACATGGTCTCCCTTTCAAACAAAGATGAGCAATAATAATAATAAGTTGGTACAAAACACACAAGAAGGGAGGAATTTTAGCCAGCGCCACCTTTACTGGCTTCTGTGCTGGTGGCACGTAAAAAGCACCAACCAAACATGGCTGTTGCCAGCCTCCCCTGGTACGTAAAAACCACCATCCGTACGTGGTCGATGCCAGCGCTGCCTTGACTGGTTTCCGTGCCAGTGGCACGTAAAAAAGCACCAACCGATCGTGGCCATTGCCAGCCCCACCTGGCACCTGTGCCAGTGGGAAATAAAAAGCAGCCACTACACTCTCGGAGTGGTTGGCGTTAGGAAGGGCATCCAGCTGTAGAAACACTGCCAGATCAGACTGGAGCCTGGTGCAGCCTCCTGGCTTCCCAGATCCCTGGTCGAACCGTCCAACTCATGCTAGCATGGAAAACGGACGTTAAACGATGATGATGATGATGATGACATGTTTCAGTAATAATCTCACCTTCTAGAAATAGTCCTAATGGGTAGAGCACAATCCAAGCTGAATACCGTAACCAAGTGATGAGGGTCGCTTCACGCTTAATTGACTGCAACATATAGTAAGGGTACCTGAAGAGAGAAACAACTCGTTAAAATATTTAAAAATATAAACAGAGAATTAATGACTTGTAAGGGACACTGCCCTTCATTATGCAACCATACTCTTACTCTTTACTCTTTTACTTGTTTCAGTCATTTGGCTGAGGGCCATGCTGGAGCACCGCCTTTAGTCGAGCAAATCGACCCCAGGACTTATTCTTTGTAAGCCTAGTACTTATTCTATCGGTCTCTTTTGCCGAACCGCTAAGTTACGGGGACGTAAACACACCAGCATCGGTTGTCAAGCAATGTTGGGGTGACAAACACAGACACACACACACACATATATATATATATACATATATACAACGGGTTTCTTTCAGCTTCTGTCTACCAATTCACTCAAGGCTTTGGTCGACCCAAGGCTATAGTAGAAGACACTTGCCCAAGGTGCCACGCAGTGGGACTGAACCCAGAACCATGTGGCTGGTAAGCAAGCTACTTACCACACAGCCACTCCTGCGCCTTAAAAATCTAGTAATTTTCATTTATTTATTTTTATGTAAAATTTAATGAGTAAATAGAAGAAGAACCTAGTTTTCTTTCCAATGGATCCATCCTGACTTATTAGATTAGTTTATTATTTAACTAATCTCTTTCAAAATCCCATCCAAATTATGGACTGGAACATTCCACATAAAAGTCAACAATCAGCGTCGGTGGTGTAACGGTTAGCATGGTTGCCTTCCAAGCAGTCGGTCCGGGTTCGACTCCCGGCCGACGCAGGCGATAGTTACTTAAGGCTGCGATCTGGGAGAATCATTAGCTCGCCGGGCGAGATGCTTAGCAGCATTTCATCTGTCATAACGTTCAGGGTTCAAATCCCACCGGGGTAGATTTTAATGGCGGTGCATCAGCATGGCTGCAGCTCTGAGTTGGAACTTTAAATAAAAATTTTTTTTTTAAATCAATAAAAATACTGTACCTTATCACTTCTGCAAAACTCCATACAAGGACCAAATACCAAAATGATGGAACCTGTTGCAAATGACTATTGCAAGCGACTAACAGCAGGATGAAGTTTCTTCCCATAACCTATTTGAAATGGAATCGGTTAATTCTATCAAGATTTCAGTTCGGAATCAAAGATGTACAAAAAGTGAGAAACAAACAAAGAAATGACATGAAAATGTATTTTTGTAATAGAAGAGTTTGATGGGTCTAGAATTAGAATTCTGAAATTATTTTTGTAATTCAATTAATTATGACAAATTTGGCCCTTTTTTTTTTTCTCTTCAAAAGTCATGAGGACAAGAAAAAAGTGGAGAATTTTGAAAACAACAGTCAAAGTCAACTGTGGATTACATCAAAATGATGGTACTTCTATAATTTTTTTAAACAAAGCGTAGGTGCAGGAGTGGCTGTGTGGCAAGTAGCTTGCTTACCAGCTACATGGTTCCGGGTTCAGCCCCACTGCGTGACACCTTGGGCAAGTGTCTTCTACTATAGCCTCGGGCCGACCAAAGCCTTGTGAGTGGATTTGGTAGATGGAAACTGAAAGAAGCCTGTCGTATATATGTATATATATGCATGTGTGTGTTTGTGTGTCTGTGTTTGTCCCCCCAACATCGCTTGACAACCGATGCTGGTGTGTTTGTGTCCCTGTAACTTAACAGTTCAGCAAAAGAGACCAATAGAATAAGTACTAGGCTTACAAAGAATAAGTCCTGGGGTCGATTTGCTCGACTAAAGGCGGTGCTCCAGCATGGCCGCAGTCAAATGACTGAAACAAGTAAAAGAGTAAAGCTCACAAATCTTATTGAAGAGATAAAATAAGGAAAATAATTCCTACCTGAAAAAATGAAGCAATCACACTGGAACGCACAATTCCAAGCAGAGGATGAAGAATCTCTAAGCAGCTAATGATCTGAACCGTTATTAATTGACTGCCTAAAGTTTCATAAATATCCAGTTTGGAATCTGAAATAAAAACCAGCAGTATAAGTGTATGTAAGGTTCCCTTAAAAAAAAAAAAGGACATTTTGGGTAATATATATATATTTCGCTTAAGCATAGCGCATCTAATAACCTGATGTAGAACTCAATACATACGTATGCTTCATAACAAAGTGTTTGATGAGTCTAGAGGAGTAACGAGAAAATGAAATGACAACTGTTTTTATTCTCTGTCATGTCATTTTCATAGACTGATGATGAGCAATCACTCTGAAACTAGTCTCTGGTTGCTGGGTGGAGGTGCTTATCTCCCCTTTGAAAACATAAGGACACAGGAAATGTGTCAAGTCCAACAGGAAACGGTGTTTCCTAGGGCTAAATAACGGTAGCATTCTTCCCTTTCATGGGACTGTCACATTAAGTTGGCAACAAACCATCACTTTATTTATTTATATATATATATATATATACATATATAATACTTAAACGTATCAAAGGGAAATGGAAAATTAATTAAAATGTTTCACCTCCAGTGGCCTAACATGTAAAAATTTAGTCCCAAAAGACTATGAATTAGTCATAATATATAGTGTACATTTAAACTCATAAGGAATCCATTCATGGAATTCAACACGCTAGAAAGAACAGCTAAGTTCTATAACCACAAAAATTAGGGATAAAATTCAACAGGAATTTTATTTCTCGTTTCATTCCTGTCGAATTTTACCCCTAATTTTTGTGGTTATAGAACTTAGCTGTTCTTTCTAGCATGTTGACTTCCACGAGTGGATTCCTTATGTGTTTAAAGATACACTCTATATATATATATATATATGAAAACTGACCACAGCTGCATGGCTGAAACTATATATATATCTCACTAGGTTGTTGGGTTTTTTTGCATACGCTCTTCTATAATCATGAAAATAGCAATAAATTTACTCAAATTCCAATTTAATTGGTTAAAAACTGCACAAGTAGACATATGAGTGTTTAGTATCTGCATTGTATTACTGACCTTCTCCATATCTGTAATAATGGTACTGCATGATGCCACAGATATAAGAATAGCCCATGAATTGGAATAAATTATACAGGAACAGGTAATTGAAGTTGATTGAAGATTTAACTGAAAAAGAAAATAAATAAATAAAAGGTATAAAACAGACAGAGAAATCCTTTCGGGTTGTTTTCAAAATGAGAGATAACCAGATAAATACAACACTTCTGTGAAACAGAAACAAACAATCATTCTTTTGACAAATAGAATTCTCTTTCTCCTTTTTCAAATGAAAACAAAAAATAACAACAAATCTGAATCAAAATCAAATTCGATGACTGGCATCCGTACTAGCGGGGTACAATGAGCACCACACAAACGTGATCATTGACGGAGCGGCTAATTGGCTTCCGTGCCAGTGGCACATAAAAGGCACCATTCGAGTGTGGTCGTTACCAGTGTCGCCTTACTGGCACTTGTGCCCGTGCAGACAAACCAGATGGCTGCACCAGGCTCCAATCTTGATCTGGCAGAGTTTCTACAGCTGGATGCCCTTCCTAACGCCAACCACTCCGCGAGTGTAGTGGGTGCTTTTACATGCCATGGGCACAAGGACCAGTCAGGTGGTACTGGCAACAACCTCGCTCGAATCTTTTATACATGCCACCGGCACAGGTGCCAGTAAGGTGACTCTGGTAACGATCACACTCGAATGGTGTCTCTTACGTGCCACTGGCATGGAGGCCAGATAGCCGCTCTGGTAACGATCACGCTCAGATGGTGCTCTTAATACCCTACTAGCATGGGGCTCAGGTGCAGGAGTGGCTGTGTGGTAAGAAGTTTGCTTCCCAGCCAAATGGTTCCAGGTTCAGTCTCACTGCATGGCACCTTGGGTAAATGTATTTTACTACAGCCTGGGCTGATCAAAACCTCAAGAGTGGATTTGGTAGACAGAAACTGAAAGAAGCCTATTGTATATGTGTGTGCATGTTTGTCCCACCACCACCACCTGACAGCCGGTGTTGGTGTTTGTGTTCCTGTAACTTAGCAGTTTGGCAAAAGAGATCAACAGGCTTAAAAAATAGAAAAGTATTGGAGTCGATTCATTCGACTAAAATTCTTCAAGGTGGTGCCCCAGCATGGCCGCAGTCCAGTCATGAGTGAAACAAGTAAAAAAAAAAATATAACTATTTTACCCATAATGGTACATAAAAGCCAGGCAGAAAAAATAGTCACAACAACAACAACAACAACACTAACCTTCAACTTGTTTAAGATCACTTTCAAGTTTCTTCATTATTGATGTTTTGGAGGGCTTCAAGAAAAACAGAAATGGAATAGAATTTAGTCAGAAGCCATAAGATACAAAGCTCTGCAATAACACACCAACTCTTTTAATATTCTTAAAGTCTAAGGTGGTGGGCTGGCAGAAACGTTAGCATGCTGGGCGAAATGCTTGGCGGTATTTCGTCTACCGTTAGGTTCTGAGTCCAAATCCCACCAAGGTCGACTTTACCTTTCATCCTTTCGAGGTCGATAAATTAAGCACCAGTTATGCACTGGGGTCGATGTAATCGACTTAATACCTTTGTCTGTCCTTGTTTGTCCCCTCTATGTTTAGCCCCTTGTGTGTAATAAAGAAATAGGTATTTCATCTGTCTTTATGTTCTGAGTTCAAATTTCGCCACGGTCGACTTTGCCTTTCATCCTTTCAGGGTCAATAAATTAAGTACCAGTTGCGTACTGGGGTCGATCTAATTGACTGTCCACCACTCCTCCAAAATTTTGGGCTTTGTGCCTAGAGTAAAAAGGAATATTTTAAAGTCTAAAGACCCTAATCTTACCATAATAAAACTAATGTATGCCTAGAAAATTGTTGCTGCTATTACTACGGTTTGTGTATCAAACCTTAGTCACAATTTATGTTCCTAACACTAGTTTAATGATAACCAAGTTATTTTACTAAACTCTTTGTTATATTTAAAATTAATTGAACGAAACACAAAGCATCTCAACAGAAATACGGTAACGAAGGGGTTAAAGCATAATTATTGATGAATTTTTGTTTGCTTACAGTTGTTGTAAAATGGGAGTCAATTTTGTGATGCCTAGAGAATAAGACATCAGGTCTTATTTTTGCATTATGGCCCAGGATCAACCAATATTAGTGCAGTGAACGTGGCCGGGGCCAGTGCCGTCTCGACTGGCTCCTGTGCCGGTGGCACATGAAAAGCACCATCCAAACGTGGAAAATGCCAGCGCCGCCTTGACTGGCTTCCATGCCGGTGGCACTTTAAAAGCACCAACCGATCGTGGCCGATGCCAGACTCCCCTGGCACCCGTGCCAGTGGCACGTAAAGAGCACCCACTACACTCTTGGAGTGGTTGGCATTAGGAAGGGCATCCAGCTGTAGAAACACTGCCAGATCAGACTGGAGCCTGGTGCAGCCCCTGGCTTCCCAGACCCCGGTCGAACTGTCCAACCCGTGCTAGCACGGAAAACGGACGTTAAACGATGATGATGATGATGAAATGTACATGATGCAGGGGGGAGGGTCCAATAAGTTATCAACAATTCCATAAAAGGGGTCAATGATATTAGAAGTTTGCCAACTCCTGTTCTAAGGGAATGTGAAATGAGATTCTGACACTCATAGCTGATTGTGATTGTATCCCAAAATACAAATAGTTATTCACCTCATATTCTGGTTTATCATCGGAATCTTCCTCAAGAGCAAATTTATCAAAATCAATCTTTAACCATTGCTGTTTTTCTGATTTGTATGTTAGACGAGGCCAAACTTCACCGATCCCTCTTTTTTGGAAACGAAATTCAACAGCACGGTCACTGATCCGATAGAAACTTTTCTGAAAGCATAAAACAGTTATAAAACAGTTATAGTGTGAACAACAACAGTATCACAGAAGGAAGTCAATATAATTGTTGTTACCAAAATTGTTTCATGTGATGAGTAACAAATTGCAATTGTGCATAATTAAAAATAACAAGTAGTACAGTAAGGACTAAACTCTAAGTATTCGTTAATTAAGATGATTAAATCAAGCTGTGATTATCAGGCAACCGGTGGCACGTAAAAAGCACCAATCCGATCGTGGCCATTGCCAGCCTCGCCTGGCACCTATGCCGGTGGCACGTAAAAAGCACCCACTACACTCACGGAGTGGTTGGCGTTAGGAAGGGCATCCAGCTGTAGAAACACTGCCAGATCAGACTGGAGCCTGGTGCAGCCTCCTGGCTTCCCAGACCCTGGTCAAACCGTCCAACCCATGCTAGCATGGAGAACGGACGTTAAACGATGATGATTTGTCAGCCTTGACTGAAAACCTTGCTTATATGTATCATCAGAATCCTTTAGCATCTGCTTTCCATGCTGGCATGGGTTGGATGGTTTGACTGGAACTGGTAAACCAGAGATCTGTACCAGGCTTCGGTCTGATTTGGCATGGTTTCTACTGTTGATGCCCTTCCTAATGCCAACCACTCCGAGAGTGTAATGGGTGCGTTTTACGTGCCACTGGCATGTGTACTTTTCTGTTCCACCAGCCACATGTGCTTTTATGTTCCAGTGGCACAGGTGCCAGTTACGTGTGACACTGGCATTGGCCAGGACCACGATTCCACTTGGCTTGACGGGGTTTTTGTTAAGTACAGCATATCACGAAAGGTCTCAATTACGTGTCATCACCTCCATGCAAAAATAAACCTTGCCAAGGTTTTTCTCAACAATAAGGGACCACCAAGTCTGAAGCATGGCAAAATGAAATATATGACTAACAAGGAATGTTATACAAAGTATTGCGGAGAGAGGTCGTTTTTCTTTTTAATAGACTCAGTTGCCATAAATATAATAGTTAAGAAGAAAGTCCCTGGCCCTCTGTTGGCATGGCAACTGTTCCGGTTGACCCGATCAACAGAACAGCCTGCCCATGAACTTTATAGGAGTGGCTGTGTGGTAAGTAGCTTGCTAACTAACCACATGGTTCCGGGTTCAGTCCCACTGCATGGCACCTTGGGCAAGTGTCTTCTGCTATAGCCCCAGGCCGACCAATGCCTTGTGAGTGGATTTGGTAGACGGAGACTGAAAGAAGCCCATCGTATATATGTATATATATATATATATATGTGTGTGTGTGTATGTTTGTGTGTCTGTGTTTGTCCCCAAGCATTGCTTGACAACCGATGCTGGTGTGTTTATGTCCCCGTCACTTAGCGGTTCGGCAAAAGAGACCGATAGAATAAGTACTGGGCTTACAAAAGAATAAGTCCCGGGGTTGAGTTGCTCAATTAAAGGCGGTGCTCCAGCATGGCCGCAGTCAAATGACTGAAACAAGTAAAAGAGTAAAAGAGAGTATGTGGCTGAGCACTCCACAGACACGTGTACCCTTAGCATAGTTCTCAAGGAGATTCCGTATGACACAGAATATGTCAAGGCTGGGCCCTTTCTAATTACAGGTATTACACATTTTTGCCAGCTGAGTGGACTGGGGCAACGTGAAATGAAGTGTCTTGCTCAAGGACACACCACCAGGATTTGAACTCACGACCTCGTGATTCTGAGTCAAGTACCATAACCACAAAGTCAATAATTAGATAGGTTGAGTAATTTATCAGTGAGTAACAAACAAAGCAAAATTCTTCAATTAGTACAATAATCATTTAAAGATGGAAGTTAAAATGAAAACCATAAGAAATGTCCTTATTTACCTCGGACTCCACAGGTAGGTAGAAATCAATATTGAAGCAGTAAACATTTTCACCACGGACCCCTTGACCGATAGCATTAAAACTGACCGAATCCTCGGTGATTTCTATAGTTTCATCCTGGAAATTAAAAAAGAAGTTTAGGAATTAATTTTTTTTTAATACAAAACTTATTTCCCAGAATGTGTCAAGTTTAACTCGTTAGCATTTAATCAGACCATATCCTGATTATCTTTTTCTCTGTTAAAACTGACCAGATCCAACCTTTCACACTCACCCTACAGTGCCATTCTAAAAACATACAAACACACCGTTAGAATTTTGAAGCTGTAAGATGAGGTGTGATTAACAGCTTAGCATTTAATCAGTGATTAGTTTAAAACAATCATCATCATCATCATCGTTTAACGTCCGCTTTCCATGCTGGCATGGGTTGGACGGTTCAACTGGGGTCTGGTAAGCCTGAAGGCTGCACCAGGCCAGTCAGATCTGGCAGTGTTTCTACAGCTGGATGCCCTTCCTAATGCCAACCACTCCGTGAGTGTAGTGGGTGCTTTTTACGTGCCACCGACACTGGTGCCAGACGAGGCTGGTGAACGGCCACGCTCGGATGGTGCTTTTTACGTACCACCGGCACTGAGGCCAGGCCAGGCTGGCGAACGGCCACGCTTGGATGGTGTTTGTTACGTGCCACTGGCACCGAGGCCAGTCGATGTGGCGGCGCTGGCTGTGAATAAATAATGCAGAAAAATGAAAAGAGAAGAGGTACGAAAAACTAATCGAAGAGTGCAGGGAACAGGGATGGACTGTTGAGTATTCATAAATTTCTTTTCTGGGAACTTTCAAATAATATTTTTGTTTACTTTTTGAAATTTGCGATAACTTTAATATGTATCACTTCTTTAAAAAAAAGCCACATTTTCTGCTTTGCTTCCTTAATAAGTTAACTAAATTAGTGTATTGCGGAATGAAAGCAGTAATCTATGATAGTTATCGTCATCGTTATCATGAATAATTATCTACATTTAAGCGTTTATTCGTTTCGGTCCTTTAGGATAACTGCATCATTTTTGTACATTTTCCAATATTCTTTTACTTGTTTCAGTCATTTGACTGGGGCCATGCTGGAGCACCACCTTTAGTTGAAGAAATCGACCCCAGGACTTATTCTATCTGTCTCTTTTGTCACACCACTAAGTTACAGGGACGTAAACACACCAGCATCAGTTGTCAAGCAATGTTGGGGGACACAGACACACATATATATATACACACACATACGACGGGCTTCTTTCAGTTTCCAGCTAGCAAATCCACTCACAAGGCTTTGGTCAGCCCGAGGCTATAGTAGAAGACACTTGCTCAAGGTGCCATGAAGTAGGACTGAACCCGGAACCATGTGGTCGGTAAACAAGCTACTTACCACACAGCCACTCCTGTGCCTATGTTATTTTTAAAGATTTCTGTTTTTACTTCTCAACAGCAAAATTTTAATTTGATTAAAAACAAAAAAAAAAAGGACAATTAATATAAATCACCACATGTCAGCATTACTCAAGAAGAAAAAGTGCAATGCGTACGGTTCTATCCGATATTCACTAAACTGAAATATAATAACCACATGAGCTAAATTATGCCTCGTAATAAATTTAGAGCAGCCAACTGGCTTCCGTACCCGTGGCACGTACAAGGGCACCATTCGAGTGTGATTGTTACCAACGTCGCTTCACTGGCACCTGTGCCGGTGGCACATGTAAAAGGATTCGAGCGAGGTCATTGCCACTACCACCAGACTGGCCCTCATGTCAGTGGCATGTAAAAAGCACCCACTACACTCTCGGAGTGGTTGGCGTTAGGAAGGGCATCCAGCTGTAGAAACTCTGCCAGATCAAGATTGGAGCCTGGTGCAGCCATCTGGCTCGCCAGCGCTCAGTCAAAATCGTCCAACCCATGCCAGCATGGAAAGCGGACGTTAAACGATGATGATGATGATGATGCATGCATAAATAAGTCATAAGACGTAACATATTTTAAAAAATATAGAGTGTATAAAATATTTTTATACACAAAGAGGATACCATTGACAGGACTCCTTACATGCTAGAAAGGCCAGTTAAACCCAAACCATGAAAAAGGGAACTCATGAGGTACACTGTTATAACACTTAAGGAACAAAAAAATGAATTAGTTAATCCTAAACTCAAGTTATATTTTTAAAAATACATATATACACAAACACATACACACATATATATATATATATATATATATATATATATACACATACAGTAATACCCCACTTTACGAGTTTCATTTTTCAAGCACAAGATCCAAATTTTGAACAAAGTGCAAAAGTTTCTACTACTATAAAAAATGCTTCTGCGTGTTACCGAGAAATTCACAGAGAGCAAAACAAAGCTTTTTCTAAACAAACAACTCAACTTGCTTTTCGAAAAGAAATCTACAAGTCTGTCTACGAGTGCTTGTGAATGAGCGATCATGTCTACAAGTGATGGTGTAGACATATCCTTGAAACAGCTGTTAAGACTACCTTTCTCTTTATAAATATCCTAGAAATTTCACACTGCCTCGGTTTTGTTGTCTCATTTGTATAAACATATAAATGCTGACACACGACCTACATTAGACTCATTACTCGTACTATTATTAAACCGGGAATCTAACTACAGTCCTTCCGTAGCACTTACATAGCCTTACCTACCATTTTGGATCTTCTGGATACCAAAACCTCTCATATATATATATATATATATATATATATATCTGTAAAAGTAATATATGACAATTATTTGGTAGCCAAGATAAAACTCCGTGTTTCGGATGTCGAGGTGGAAATCTACACCACCATCTCTTCAGTTATCCGGAGATGGTGGTGTGGATTTCCACCTTGGCATCCGAAACACAGAGTTTTATCTTGGCTACCAAATAATTGTCACATATAACTCTTACAGATAAATTCCTCTATTTACATAATATCAAGGTCTCTTTCTTTCTTTTGTTATCTTACAGTTTTTATCAATATATATATATATATATATAAACGCTTTAGTCTGACCTATATATATATATATATATATATATATACATACACAGCCTCAATGGATTGTTTGAACCTCACACGTAATGTTCACACACACACACTGATTTCGATCGCGGAGGTTGGAACTATTATAAAGAAATCAAGATAATTATTAATGACAACTGATAACGTTTATATTCTCCTTGATGTTTCTAGAAAGAAAATTTCAATCGTGGCGAAAATAACGTTTGGGGCCCATGCCGAACAAGCACTTTGTCTCTCTACCTTTATCGAAATACAGCCCAACATTTTAAATGAGTATTTATAGAATAAGTGGGGGGGGGGAATGGTACGATTAATATTTTAATTTAAAAGCAATGAGTTATAATTAAATTTTTAAACATGGAAATATTTCGGGAAGTTTACTACACAAGAATACTGTTTGTTTATAAGTTGACAAGTGGAGATGTTTTATGAAGATTTTTTTTATTTTTAATATACTAGCAGTATCGCCCGGCGTTGCTCGGGTTTGTTTCGACCCTTTAGAATTGGAATTTTTGAAAAGTAAACATTTTGCATTATGCAGCTTGTTATTCTCTTTGAGTGAACATTTTCCTGGTTGAAATACACCGAAAACTGGCGACACAGCGGTCAAGCTTTTGTAAAAAAATAGGGATTTTCACAGAAAAAAAAGCACCTTTTTTATGTAAATAATTTTTGGTGTTAACATGGTCCGATTTGAATTTTATTTCCTACAGAATGAAGAGCAAGCCTTCTTCTATTATACTCTCAATTTTGGTCAATTTGCGCTGCAGGGTTTCGGGAGGAGATGGTGTTAGGTGAAGGCCACCAAACCTGCCAGACACTGAAGACAACTTCAGCTTTGTAGAGAGAGAGAGATTTTGGTTCATTGAAAAAACCATTGATTCCTCGGTTGATCGAACGAGGAATCGAAAGGCTGGGACAAGAATTAAAAATAAATAATTGCTATTACTCACACAAACGTCCCTCAAATCCACTTTCAAGGAAACATGATCGTTCTTTTGTCCCCAATAGACAAAAGGTCGCAAAGGCTCAGCCATAATTACAAGAGGACTTTGTAACCGCACCGGTGCAGCACGTAATTAGTTACCTAATTATCGTTGTTCCGGTTTGTTTTCAGCATTCAATGCAAAATATAACTCCCACTTAATTTTGATTTTGATATTTACAAATTGAAATGTAATAATTAGTGTTTTAAGAAGTTGATTTTCCCATCATTTGCGAATTTTATTAACATAACAAGACCTTTTGGAAGAATCTTAAAAAGATCCGCTTAACGTAGTTACGAAAAGTTCACTAACTACAATAAGCTAGCTGGGCGCAGTTTCGAATACACTCCAGCCTTTTTTTTATATTATACATTTTTAAAAATAATTTTCAGATGGGTTTTTTTTTTAATTTAGAAACTGGAAAAAAAAATTTTTTTTTTATCTATTTAGAATTTTTCTTTTTTTTTTCCCCCACCTGAGCAAAAAAAAAATTAAAGTAATTCGTATTCATTCTTTAATGAAACCTTCCGATAATGTTTTTCAGAGAATTTTCCAAAACAAAATACTCGAGTCAAATAATGACAATAATATGTATTTACTATTAAACGATGAGTGCTGTATTCTTTCGCTTTCTATAATGAAAATAATGGGATAAATGAAAGGTACATTCTCTCTGAAAACCATTTGTCCAAAGGAATTTTTTTCTAAGACCCAGATATGTTGATTTACTGCAAATTGTCTTGTGAATGGCTTCCCAACGAATAGAATTACCAGAATTATTTGTCCATCTTTAAGTTAGTTTACATTATTAGGCCTGTTGTCTCTGCAACTTTTTTGGCAATCTAATTTATAAGACACTCAAAAATTTGGTCAGTGCTATGATCAATCCAGAATTCTTTGTTCCTGTTGTATTGCCGAAAACAAATTGAGGGTCTGTGCTTATGTAAATGCTCGACTCTATCTTCCTATCATTTCCTTTCTTTTGTTTATGTTCGCTCATCTGTGGTGGGCATCATGGACTGGCTTGAAAAGGAAGGTGGATGAAGCTCTACTATTGTTGAAAGGCTTGGAGTGTTAACAGCACATCATCATCATTTAACATCCGTTTTCCATTCTAGCATGGTTGAACGGTATGATAAAACCTGGCAGGCAGGAGAACTACACCAGGTTCAAGTCTGATTTAAATTGGTTTCCATGGGTGGATGCTCTTCCGGACACCAACCACTGTAAAGTGATTGGTGTTAGAAAGAGCATCCAACCATAGAACCCATGCCAAAACAGACAACTGGAGCCTAGGCAGCGCCTGTTAAACTATCCAACCCATGCCAGCATGGAAAACGGGTGTTAAACGATGATGATTTCAAAGCAAAACCTTCAGGTTGTGAGCTCATTCCGTTTTGTAAATAAGAGTTTATCCGTACTTAGCCCATGGTGCTTGCACGTTGCTTTATATACTTCTGTATATGATTAAGACATTTGGACCTTATTGTAGCATTCATTATTCTAACAGCTCATTGAAATACATAATTATATGCTTTCTCTCTCTCACACACAAATAGTTCCTTCTTTTTGTAGTCAAGAACACTCTTATTGCCAAAAAATATGTACGTTATCATCATCATCATCGTTTAACGTCTGCTTTCCATGCTAGCATGAGTTGGACGGTTTGACCGGGTCTGGGAAGCCAGGAGGCTGCACCAGGCTACAATCTGATCGGGCAGTGTTTCTACAGCTGGATGCCCTTCCTAACACCAACCACTCCGTGAGTGTAGTGGGTGCTTTTTACATGCCACCAGCACGGGGGCCAGGGGAGGCTGGTTACTTTTAAATTCAACTGAAGTTTGTAAACTTACTTCTTGCCAACCACTTGATTCAATGAAAGTTATTTTATTGGAAAGATTCGTCTTTATTGTTCCATATCTTTGCATCATTTCATTTTCTCTGACATTATTTATACAAGTTATGATACAACACACTTTCCATATAGAGATGGTTTTCTCTTGTCAGTTCTCCTCTGTTTTGGCTTCTTTGCATCCTAACAAAAATCTCCACTTTACAGTTTAATAATGAGATTAATTTGACAAATGATGTAAAAGCACCAAAAACAAAAAAAGTCTGTTATTTATGTTCATCATCTGGTTTATTGCTAATATTTGAAACTGGAATGTCAGTTCCAAAGGCAACTGATGAAATAGAGGTGGGAAAGCGCCAACCAAACGTATCTGATACCAGTACCCCGAGACTGGCTCCCATGCTGGTGGCATGTAAAAAGCACCATCCGAACGTGGTCGATGCCAGGCCCACCTGACTGGCTCCCATGTTGGTGGCACATAAAATGCACCAACCAATCATGGCCGATGCCAGTATCCACTGACAGGCTCTTGTGCCGGGAGGCAAGTAAAAAGCACCCACTACACTCTCAGAGTGGTTGGCATTAGGAAGGGCATCCAGCTGTAGAAACACTGCCAGATAAGATTGGAGCCTGGTGCAGCCTCCTGGCTTTCCAGACCTCAGTCAAACTGTCCAACCCATGCCAGCATGGAAAATGGACATTAAATGATGATGATGGTGGTGGCGGCAGTGGTGGTGATGATGATGATGATGCAGCAGCCTGATTCTGTAAGAGAATGTTGTGCTCACCTTTAGCAATTTAACTGGACAGCTTGTGTGATTGGTGATTGTGCTTAGATGGAAGTGAAGAAAGGTGATTGTCCTCTATCGTGGTTCATTTTTAAGTCAGTAGTAGTCCAGTTGCTGGGTTTTGCAGAACGTTCAAACTGACCAGTGAAGTCATTGGAAACAGCTGGTATTGAACCTGGAATAACTTCCCACATAACTCCATCATTCCTCTGTAATTGTGTTTGTCTTGAACTCTTTTCTACAACCAGGTGTTCTTTTCTACTCTTCTTCTAAGCTGCAATTACTGGTACTCCGTCGGTTATGGTAACAAAGGGTTCCAGTCGATTCTATCAATGGAAGAACAGCCTGCACATGAAATTAATCTGCAAGTGGATGAACACTCCAGACAAACGTACCTATTTCTTTACTACCCGCAAGGGGCTAAACACAGTGCGTTGCTGGTACTTATTTAATCGACCCTGAAAGGATGAAAGGCAAAGTCAACCTTGGCAGAATTTGAACTCAGAATGTAGCGGCAGACGAAATACCGGTAAGCATTTCGCCCGGTGCGCTAACGTTTTTGCCAGCTCGCCGCCTAACATTTCTCCAGACACACGTACCCTTAACGTAGTTCTCCAGGAGATTCAGTGTGACAAGGCTGACCCATTTGAATTACAGGTACATTTTTGCCAGCTGAGTGGACTGGAGCAACATGAAATAAAGTGTCTTGCTCAAGGTCACAATGCCTTGCCTGGAATCGAACTCTCTGCCTCACAATCATGAGCTGCCGTCCAAGAATTTGGACCTGGAGATTTCCATTTCCAGAGACTTCGAGGGCCACCCCCCAGTGGTGTCGGGCGTCAACAAAGAGCCCTTGACTACAAGACGACCAAAGTTTTTTTTTTTCCCCAAGGTCTGGTGTCTCCCGCCCCTAAGCCCCAGACCATCACCTAATCACCCTTACCCGTCTTGTTGCTTAACAACAACAACAGCAACAACAATCACGAGTTGAATATCCCAAACTACTAAACCACATGTATTCACACCTGTGATTACCGTGATTCACACTTGACTGATTTTCAATCGACAATTTAGGATCCTTCAGAATTTTTGCTGATATGCAGTTTTATTCTTTTATTTGTTTCAGTCATTTGACTGCGGCCATGCTGGAGCACCGCCTTTAGTCGAACAAATCGACCCCGGAACTTATTCTTAGTAAGCCTAACACTTATTCTATCGGTCTCTTTTGCCAAACTGCTATGTTATGGGGATGTAAAATCGGTCACGATCAGTTGGTGTTTTTTACGTCCCGCTGGCACAGGAGCCAGTCAGGTGGACCTGGCATCGACCGGACACTGCCTCTCTTCCTTCGCTTAGCTTATATAAAACATATATTTCTCTAGTTTCAGTCTGTGATATTTTCAATAATTCCAGCTTATAAAAGAGATGAAAAAAATTTTAAAACTCAACAATACCACATGTTTGTTAATTTTATTTCAATGAAATTAAAATAAGAAGAAAAACTAAAAAAAATTTATGATTTAGGTTTGGTTTCCTGGTCGGTCACATTGCGAATGAATACAGTGTCTTCGGGTACCTCCTTCATTTCATCTGATTCGTACATATATGAAGATGCTATGGCAAGCGTGCTACCATCGTGACTGAAAGCCAATGAAGAGATACTCGTTGGATACCTGAAAAACAACAATAATTTAACTTCAGATTTTTAAGTATTTCAGACATTCTGTTACTGGACATTATCAGTGGTTTCTGCTCCAATCCATCCTCAACTCTCTCTGTCTCTTTCTCACACATTCAGTCAGCTGAAAACATCTGTGGTTATTACACAACTACCTGGCCCTGTGCCATCAAAAATGACGGCTAATTGTAGTATTTTATATATAAACTAGCAGTATCGCCCGGCGTTGCTCGGATTTGTAAGGGAAATAACTATATAAGCATTTTTAGAGAGTTACTTCCCTTATATAATAGCAAAAAATGCATTAAAAATGGGAAGAAATGATGGTAAATTTTTTTTTTAAATCGTAGACTTATCGTAGACGCGCGCTAATACCCAGAAGGGCTCGATATGAATCACGACTATAAGATACCCGGTTTTGGTTAAACTGCACCGCAAAATGTGGGAGTAGTTAGGAATCTAAATCGAAGACAGACACACAACTTCACTTTTATATACAAAGATATGGTACAAAACCAAGTTTTTAGCTAAGTAATTCTTTTGCTACCAAATTTTTTTTGTGAAAAATCTATCCACAACTAACATCCCTTGATGCTTGTTTCCTTCAAAAAGAAATTTTAAGTTTTCCTTCTTTCTTGTATGACTTAAGGCCACTTAAATCTGGCGGTAACTAAATTTTAAAGCAACATTTCCTTTCAGTTGTGCTCTCCATTACTGAATCCAACCTAAACTCAGATGGCATGAAGCCACAAAAAGCAGTCCGTGACTTATAGATGATGTTGTAAAAACTCCCTATTCAAAATTTATTACATAGATTTTTTAATATAAATAAATTAGGCACATAAAGAAACTATTAAATGTGTATTTATAACATACTTTTCAACTGCAGTCGTTTTATATTCGTGATACACTCAGGCAATAATCATTTTCTCTAATGAGTTTATATATGTATATGTTTGTGTAGATGTGTGTGATTGTAATAATTATTTTTAATAAAACAGATAGAATGGATGGTAATTCAAATTAACAGACTTGTCAAAGTTACCAAGTGGTTGTCTTTTGAGATGTGACATCGATCATCGTCTGTTAATGAAAGAACGCTGGCTTATACATATGTACAGTCATATACTTCCCTTCTACACGCACACACACTTATACTCACACAGAGTTGAAACGCTGTTTGATTTTTCTTTTCAGCATTGGATGTTCACCATCCCCCTTCCAATTGCACACACACACACAACTCCTTTTTACATAGAGTTGAAACACTGTTTGATTTTTTTTTCACTCCTCCCTTCCTTATTCTTCTATCACCCCTTCCTTTCTCATTCATATGTTGTTACAGAGAAAAACACAACATGTAGTAGAAGATACACGATGCTCTCTTTGCCACTTCCTCTCTATCATTGCTATTACTTTCCCTCACTCCCTCTCAGTCATGGCTATTACTCTCACTACTTCTTCTTCACTGAATTCCTATTTTCTCTCCTCCCCCTTCACTTATGCTACTCTTTACAAAACACTATGCTCATTATAATATGAGGAGATTCTTCAATCCATCTTACTGGAATGGAAACCAATACAAAATCACAGACAAACACATTCTTCTCAAAATACCAGCATTGATGGAGACTGTGTAGATAGGAACAAGAGGAAGAGTAAGGTGGGGGGGCTGCAGTGGTGCGAAAAAAATTAGTTGTGGGAGAGTTCTGACAGAGGACATTGTGTAGGTGAATGTGGGGAAGGGGTGTAAGGCCACAAAGGACAAGCTTGTGTGTATGGCTGGACATGTCTTCTCAAGCACAGCAAATCACCATTTGACTGTGGCCATGCTGGGCTCCTTTTTTAAAACCTAGTATTTATTCTATCAGATCTTTTGCCAAACTGCTAAGTTATGGGGATGTAAACACACTGATACCCATTTCTTTACAACCCACAAGGGGCTAAACATAGAGTGAACAAACAAGGACAGACAAAGGGATTAAGTCGATTACATCGACCCCAGTGCGTAACTGGTACTTAATTTATCGACCCCGAAAGGATGAAAGGCAAAGTCAACCTCGGTGGAATTTGAACTCAGAACGTAACAGCAGACGAAATACCACTAAGCATTTCACCCGGCGTGCTAACGCTTCTGCCAGCACGCCGCCAAAACACACTGATACCATTTGTCAAATGGTAGTGGTGCAGGACAGACACAAAGACATACAATAGGCTTCTTTCAGTTTCCATCGACCAAATCCACTCATAAGGCTTTGGCTGGCTCAAGGCTATAGTAGAAGACATTTGCTCAAGGTGTCATGCAGTGGGACTGAACCCAGAGCCATGTGGTTGGGAATCCAGTTTCTTACCACACAGCCATACATAAAAAGAGGTTCCTTGAAATTCAGATAAAAAATATCAACCAATAAACATATTTGCCAATTTGTCTTTTCCATCTGTCACAACAGGTTTTGCACCTGAGTAACCAAACTAACAATTCTAAAGTTTATTAACAGTGATATCTCAAAAAAAAAAACACTTTGTATTGACTTACTTATGGAACTGACAGAGTCTTTTCTTGTTGAAGCCGTCCCATATATTTACAAACCCGTCAGAACCACCTGTGGCAAATGTGTTGTGAGTATTGTGGAAAGCAATGGAATTCACTGGATAGATCTTCTCAACACCGTTTTCTTTGATCCGATGACATTTGAAAGCATATTTCTTCTTTTGCACTTCAGGACTGGGATCAAGGTATTCAACAGCAACTCGACCTAAAATCAAAAAATGAAATAAAGCATCATCATCATCGTTTAACGTCCGTTTTCCATGCTGGCATGGATTGGACAGTTTGACTGGGGTCTGGCAAGCCAGGAGGCCGCACCAGGCTCCAATCTGATCTGACAGTGTTTCTACAGCTGGATACCCTTCCTAACGGCAACCACTTCAAGTGTAGTGGGGCCAGACGGGGCGATGGGGCTGGCATCGACAATGTTCGGATGGTGCTTTTTATGTGCATGGGAGCCAGTTAGACAGCTCTGGCATCAGTCATGTTTGGATGGTACATTTTATGTACCACCGGCACAGGAGCCAGTCAGAGTGAGGGGGCTGGCATTGACCAGGTTTGGATGGTGCATTTTACTTGCTACCAGACCGGCACAGGGAGCCAGTCAAGCGACACTGGCAACAACCAACGCATGAATGGTGCTTATTGCGTGCCACCAGCATAAGAGCCAGTCAGGCAGCACTGGCATCAGCCACAATTACAATTTCTATTTGATTGTGGTTTGATTCGATTTTGATTTTGATGCACTTGACTCAATAGCAAAAGTTTTAAAATAAGGGTGGACCAATAACACAGTGTAACACCATTATTTCTTGTCTTTGGTCAGTGAGTGTTATTTCCAATTTGTTTCTACCAAGAAACCAAAAGAAAATCATTACAATTCTCCTGTATTTTCTTTTACCCCAAAACCAAGAACTTTTCTGCAACCCCTCATATGTAAATGATAAAAGGAAGAAAATCACCCACCTTCAATTGAACTCAGAACATATCCTTGTTTGTTTGGGAAACATCTTATACATCGAGTCTGGAATTTTAAACTCGACTCTCTTCTCTGCTGGACATAGCCTATGTTTCGTAAATCCCATACCAAAACTCTTCTTCCAGCAGTGCCAACGACCAATCTGTCACCGCACACAGCTAAGGTATACACCTAAAAAAGGCAATGTACAAAACACATAACTGTACGGAACTGGAAAAATGAATAAAGAACTTACCCATAATATTTTGTTGTGTCTGGGGAGAGTCATTCTCTTTTGTGCCTTATAATGTAACACACTCATCGGTAAAATTTCCACTTATTTCTTGTTTTTATTCTCCTAAAATGTTCGTTGCATCTTGCAACCTTTTCAATAGTCTTATTATTATTACCTATAATAATAAATGCAAAATTCTGTCTGTCCGGAGCCCCAGTATCTTAATCTACATTTGCTCTACGGTGGCACGTAAAAAGCACCATCTGTCCGTGGCCGTTTGCCAGCCCCATCTGGCACCTGTGCCAGTGGCACGTAAAAGGCACCCACTACACTCACGGAGTGGTTGGCATTAGGAAGGGCATCCAGCTGTAGAAACATTGCCAGATCAGACTGGGCCTGGTGCAGCCTTCCGGCTTCCCAGACCCCAGTTGAACCGTCCAACACATGCTAACATGGAAAGTGGATGCTAAATGATGATGATGATGATCAGGAATCAGGATGAAACCAAGATTGAAAATCTGCCCTTCATTTGGTTCTTGAACATCCAACATTGGGATTGGGTCTTGATGGGGATTTGTTAGATGCTAACAGTTGAAAATTCCAATTTTAAAAGAACTCCAAAAATTTGTTAACTTTAAAGATTTTCATTAAAACTGAATTTAAAGTCATACCACATTGGTGGGGGTTATACAATATTGGTAAGGTACCAATAAATGCTTTGTCATTATTGCTCTCTCTAGTTTTGGGCTTCAGGCCCAATTAGCCCTCTACAGGAGCTAGCTTAAAAGTCAGCACGGAGTACGGCTTTTAAGCTAGTATTCAATAAAACTGATATAAAAAAATCTAATAAAATTCACAAAATTGAAGTCTCTACCCCCACCACCCCCTGACTTACAAGTGGATTCAAATCTGCATGCAGAGCAGTAAAAATTCTCTTAACTCCAAATCTCCAGTTTAGCCCATCATTTCTTTGTTTCTCTCTGATTTGTAACTGACCTCTTCCACTTTCTCCCACACTCTCCTGTGTCGGCCGTGTGGTAAGTAGCTTGCTTACCAACCACATGGTTCTGGGTTCAGTCCCACTGCGTAGCACCCTGGGCAACTGTCTTCTACTATAGCCTCTGGCCGACCAAAGCCTTGTGAGTGGATTTAGCAGACGGAAACTGAAAGAAGCCCGTCATATATATATATATATATATATATATATATATAGTGTGTTTATGTCCCCATAACTTAGCAGTTCGGCAAAAGAGACCAATAGAACAGTACTAGGCTTACAAAGAATAAGTCCTGGGGTCGATTTGCTCGACTAAAGGCAGTGCTCCAGCATGGCCGCAGTCAAATGACTGAAACAAGTAAAAGAGTAAAGAGAGAGTAATCCTTTTAGCATTCAGATTACTCTCTCAACTATGTTTATTTATTTACACTGCTTTGGATTAATCATGGATTATCCCCTAGCTTCAAGATTTCGATAACTTGATTGTTTATTTTTAGAATGACATTGTAGGGTTAGTGTGAGAGGCAGAATCTGGCCAGTTTGAACATGAAACCAGTAGAATATTTAGGCCAGAGATGACCAGTTTAAATGCTAAAGTGTTAATAGTAAATAAACCTTGACTTTTTACCAATAGTTTAACAACAGGGTCCAAAGGGAAGCAAAATGGACTTACTTTATCTGGTTGGGCGAGTCCTCCAGAACTGCACGGAGATCGGGGATCCCACAGTTTGACGCTGTGATCCCAGCTTCCAGTCACAATAACATTCACACTCGAACAATACTCTACACAACGGATTGGTGCATCATGTTTACCGACAGTAGTCTCTAAAAGAAAGGAAGAAGAAAATTTGATAAATCTACTTCATATCACTGACTGAAAATTAGGGGTTATTTGCAAATCCATTCACAGCTTGCTACATCTACCATGCACCAAAGATATTTTGTTCTTATTTACATAGGCACAGGAGTGGCTGTGTGGTAAGTAGCTTGCTAACCAACCACATGGTTCCAGGTTCAGTCCCACTGCGTGGCATCTTGGGCAAGTGTCTTCTGCTATAGCTCCGGGCCGACCAATGCCTTGTGAGTGGATTTGGTAGACGGAAACTGAAAGAAGCCTGTCGTATATATGATGTGTGCGTGTGTGTTTGTGTGTCTGTGTTTGTCCCCCTAGCATTGCTTGACAACCGATGCTGGTGTGTTTACGTCTCCGTCACTTAGCGGTTCGGCAAAAGAGGCCAATAGAATAAGTACCGGGCTTACAAAGAATAAGTTCCGGGGGTCGATTTGCTTGACTAAAGGCGGTGCTCCAGCATGGCTGCAGTCAAAATGACTGAAACAAGTAAAAAAAGAGTAAAGAGTATACTGAAAAGTGGTTGGCATTAGGAAAGGCATCAAACTGTCCAACCCATGCCAGCACAGAAAACAGACGTTAAGGATGATGTTAATGGTGATGATGATGATGGCTTGACTTTATTTTCTCAAATACTCAACAACTCTAAAATACCAAAGATTACCTGAAAAAATACACACCTACATTGGCATTGAAGTCGTATGACTTCAAAGTGTCGTCAATGCCACCGCTGTAGACATGTACGGAATCCTGGAAGAAAAATAATAGAAATAAGGCAACAAAGTCAAATTGACGGCAACTGTCGTTTCTTTAAATAGATTAGTTGTTAGGTAAAGATGGAAATAATTAACACCTACATACTTAATTAACCCGTTAGCATTCTGTTAAAAGTATCATCATCATCATGCTAATTTATTCATAGTGTTTTGAATTAAAGTAATGTTTAAGTATTAATTAAATATATTTCCTGGAGGCTGACCTGACCATTTCCTTACAACAAATCTTCCCCAATCGAGTAACGTTTATGGAGATGTTCATACCAAACATCTTTAGGAAAAACTTAGTGGAGAGAGTATTTCAGAGACGTTTATTCAGGGGAGGAAGGCTTGGGTGAAGCGTTAGGTGCGAACAAAGTCAAGTGAGACCTTGTAAGGATGATGAAAGGCTGAGAAATGGATAAATAAGGGGATTGAGATAGAAAAAACAGCAGCAACATTCATGCTCCTTAAACAGGACTTGTAGATGAACAAAAGGACCGATTCTATGAAGTCCTTTTGCAGATTACCTTGATACACAACAATGACCTTATCTTTGTGGCTGGTGGCCTTAAACAAGTATGCTGAGCAGCAACCCAGTGAACTCCGTGATGTACTAGCAGGTACCGAAAAGTTCCTGGTTTCGGATAAAAGAAGAAAATATAGGAGGATCAGTTATGATTTTATTCAACATATTCCCCTCTCAGATTCACACACTTCTTGCAGTGGTCCTTCAGTTTTTCTAAGCCCTGTAAAAGAACTCAGAAATTTGGGCCTCTAACCAAGCCTTTTTGTACATGGAGGTTACAGCGTTGGTCCTAGAAACAACAAGGAAACAAGGATCTTTGAGTTCTTTGATGCAAATGACCAGATGGTCAACATCACTAACTTCAAGAAACCAACCAGGCACCTGATCACCTATTAATTAAGGGGGCACAGAATATAACCACAATGACCCTTGGAAAGGGTCAAGTATAAATTTCATACACAAAAACAAAAGAAAACAAATACTGAATTAAAGTTTTACTCACATGGAAGCAACAATCCAAAACAGCACAACTGTGGTTGTACATCATCCTCATATTGTTGCTAATAACATCGTAGAGACGTACACTGCTGTCCCATGATGACACAAGTAAAAACTGGTTAGAATTGGGTCCAAATTTCACAGCTGAAATTCCATCGGTCGGTGGATTCTTCAACTTAAACTCAATGACTTGATCTGACATAGTGAATATCAGGATATCTGAAAAGACAAATTAAAAAAACAAGAAATATTTAAGATTTCAAAACGAAAAAAAAAACATACCACTATGCCAAGTCTTGATATTTCAGCAATGGTAGCTTGTGTGTAGGCTCTGGGGAACTGCAGCACCCCCTATTTCCACTTGATATTATCGATAACATTCAATATAATGAGTCCTTTTTTCTTTAAACTTGTACATTATATAATCCTGAAGTTTAATGTCAGTAGCCATCCCCTAGTTTATGAAAAAAATACAAAAATCCTTGTATAGAACTGTGTGCTTCACAGTTCCAACGACGTGGTGTTTGGCTGTTGTGCGCATGCTCATATGTGCGAGACAGGAAGCTTCATGCTAGGGAGAGAGAGAGCACTGTGGTTTGCGCAGTGCTGGTGAAAGGTGGTGTTTCTTTTTCACTCCACGTATGTTGTGTTTAATTCTTGAATGTGATAAAGTGTAGAATTAGATTATTATCCTGCTTCTAGCTAGTGTCGCTGCCAGGATCTGATCCAAAATTATGGATAAATAAGTAGAAAAAGACGCAAAGGGACACTGGGTATTCGATGGCCAAGAAAGTGTTTTTAGGTAGAAGTACCTGATCGCGCAGAAGAAACTTTACCTGAGCTAATTAATACAAAGGTGGATTTTGCCAGGGTCATAGTCAGCGATGGATGGCGAGCATATAATAACATCGCTATCCTCAACGGTGGTGTCTACATGCAGGAGGTGGTTATACACCAATATTTTGTTGATCCTCATGATCAAGACAACCAGACCCAAAATGTGGAAAATATGTGGATGACACGGAAGTTGAGACGACAGTTTGGGACATCAGACGAATTGTTTCTCTGTTGTACTTCTACTGAGGAAAAAAAGACATTTGTTCACTTTCTGGCGGCGACCACCAGTTTTTATGTTGTATAAAAAGCGGCTTCTTTTACTACTTATCTCCTCCCCCTTAATTTTATTTCCTTTTTTATATCATTAAACTGAACAATTACCTGTCTTTTTTGTTCATTATCTGTCTTAATGTATATCTGCACACTCAATGAAGAACCACTTCTAAGCTACCTTTGATAAGATGTATGTGTGGTGTGGTGTGTGTGTGTGGAGGTACATGGACTAGTGGTTAGAGTAGCGGACTCGCGGTCGAGGGAATGCAGGTTCGAATCTCAGACCGGGCGATGTGTGTTTATGAGCGAAACACCTAAGCTCCACACGGCAGAAGGTAATGGCGAACTTCTGCTGACTCTTTCGCCACAACTCTCACTCTTTCCTCCTGCATCTTGCAGCTCACCTGCGACAGACCGGCGTCCAGGTGGGGAACCTATACGCCAAGGAAACCAGTGAGTTTCTTAAATGGCTTATAAACACCTTCCACAAAACAGATTGTTTCTAGTAAATTGCCGCCAACCATCAGATCGGATCAACAAGGAATGCAAGAACCAAAGAAGAAAGGATTTTGTTTAATTCTTCGATAATTCCAGCAGCATATAAACAATAACCTATGGCATTTTCAATATCGATCACCAACCTCAAGCAAGGAATTCCTTTGAAATCAGATCAAAATTTATTCTGTCCTCAGTGATTCCGTCTCAAAGAAGGTTCGGCGCTTTTTCTTAAATAAACAATTTCGAGGTACTACTTGAGAACAGTGGTCCCGGTGCGCGCACTCGCGCTAGCTAGTCGATCCTAGCTGTGTTTTTGTGTTTTATTTACTTTGTTTAATAAAAATTATTTATTTTGTGTTTTATTTACTTTGCTGGGTAGTCAGTCGTTGTAGGATCGACTAGTCACGACTAGCTAGTGCGGATGCGCGACTGCGCGCACCAGGACCACTGTTCTCGAGTAGTACCGGCATTTTCAATATCGATCACCACCTCAAACAAGGAATTCCTTTCAAATCAGATCAAAATTTATTCTGTCTTCAGTGATTCCGTCTCAAAGAAGGTTCGGCGCTTTTCCTTTAAATAAACAATTTCGAAACGAATTTTCAATTTGGAAAACAGATCTTTAGTCCCGAACCAATTCCCAATTCATTTTTTTTAACCGTTTCCATGATTTAAAACTGAAATCATTGAAGAATTCGACGTCTCCAGACCTGGAAATGGTTTTTGAGAGGAACCTGAGACCAGAGGAGGTCGGATTCTTCGTAAAAGTCTCAAAAGAAAGGAAATAAAAAGCTTATTAAATGGAATTATGATTTATGTTGATACACTTAAATCCTGTTAATACACTTAAACTGCAAAAAGTTAATTAATTTTGATTAAGAAACGGAAATAATTAACTTACATCAAAGAGTCCGGAGCTGAGCGGTAAAATCAAAATAGTTTTGTGGGAATGTTGCGTTACACACGAGGCGAGCTACGAAGTCCGTCACTCAGGGTTATCAGCTGAATGTCTTTTCGTGAGAGACATATGGATTTGGGAATATAGGATTTCTTATGTGAATATAAGGTCCCAGGTGTTTGGAAAAAATATCTAATACTAAAGATTAAATGAAAAACAACAATCATTGGCTCAATGTCTCCACTCTCGCTTTCGTCAGTCAGTAACATCCATAGTTTTATTGGATCTTTTCACTTTGACCGGCAGATTTTTTAAATATTTTCTTTGTAACTAAAAACTTTTATACTTCGTATACTGGTAGAATGTGTTTATAAAATATATTTTTCTCTTGGTTTTCTTGAGAAAATTCTGTAGTTTGTAAGCTATTTGTTGTTTAATAGACGTCATTGATTGGTTGAAATTGCCGAAATGCAAGAAATTAAACAACAAACAGCTTACAAACTACAGAATTTTCTCAAGAAAGCCAAGAGAAAAAGATGTTTTATAAACACATTCTACCAGTATACGAAGTATAAAAGTTTTTAGTTACAAAGAAATTATTTTAAAAATCTGCCGGTCAAAGCGAAAAGATCTGTGAACATTAGGCTCATCCTTCATGCCTGACCAGATTATCAGCTTTACACTTTGTAGCTCCTGAAGTAGCTTATGTTTCTATTTTGAAATCTAAGAATATAAACCCCTACATTAATTGGTGATAGCTTCAGCTGAACCTCACAAAGGCAATGGGCAGCCTGCAGACCCTGTTTACGTGAGACCCTGGACATTTTGTTAGCTAATAGTGAGAGTTTACAAAACAAACACCTCAAATTAATTGTAGATTGTAAGTGTAAATTATAATTAACATTCCAGCATTACTTTAAGAGTAATGGTTAATATTATTTTATTTAATATAAATATTTCCTCCCTCCATATATATATATATATATATATGCATTTCGTTTTTGGATTTGGTTTGCAAGATTCTTTATATGAGTTCGTGTGTTGTGTCTGGGGAGAGTCATTTTCTTTTTGTGCCTTATTATGTAACACACTCACCGGTAAAATTTCCACTTTTTTCTTATTTTTATTGTCCTAAAATTTTTGTTGCATCTTGTAATCTTTTCAATAGAGTCAAAACTATTGAAAAGATTGCAAGATGCAACGAAAATTTTAGGATAATGAAAATAAGAAAAAAGTGGAAATCTGCTAAGATTTGTTTGGAATCCTTTGTATTTATCTCTAAATGAACTCAACTGATTTGCCAGTCTCATCTTGAAAATTAATGATGCTGCACTGATGTAAAAGTATTCATTACCCTAAGATGTAACTTTACATCTATATATCACATTTTTAGTCATACACTTATTTTTCACATAACCGGATTCCTGTTTAGAACAATTGCAAAGATAATTTTTTTATATTTCTCTCAGATTTAGTTTTAATTTTATCATTTGTGGTAGAATCAAATTCATTTCAGCCAAGTCCATTTATTACTGTTTGCTCTTTTCTAACCACATTGTGTGGTACTTTGGCCAAGTGTCCTCTGCTATAGCCTCGGGCTGACCAAAGCCTTGTGAGAGGATTTGGTAGACAGAAACTGAAAGAAGCCCATTTTATGTATGTATGTATGTATTTGTCCTCTCACCATCGCTTGACAACCAATGTTGGTGTGTTTACGTCCTTGTAACTTAGCGGTTCAGCAAAAGTGACCAATACAATAAGTACTAGGCTTACAAAGAATAAGCCCTGGGGTAGATTTGTTCAACTAAAGGCTGTGCCCCAGCATGGCCACAGTAAAAGAATATACACATTCCCCCAAACACAGATATACATACACACACACACGTATATATAGATAATGTTCATAGACTGTTATAGTGTGTGTGTGGGGGGGGGGGGTAGGGTTCTGATGACTGGAAACCATCCCTATTTCTAACCAGTGAAAGAAATGGTTTTATTTATTGTGCTGCTGGTGTCAAAGAGGTTGTCTTTGTTCCCTTGTATCATCAGCATCATCATCATCGTCGTCATCGTTTAAGGTCCACTTTCCATGCAGGCATAGGCTGGATGGTTCGACAGAGGACTGGCAAGCCAGAAGGGTGCACCAGGCTCTGCTTAAAAATACTGCTCTCCTGCGCTGCAGCTGATGGAATTCAAGCATTTTTCATCCATAAAAGACAGAAAATATACATAAAAATAATTGACATTTTTAAAATACTGGAGTATAGTTTTGATAGAGATGAGAAATAACCACAGGTGCAGGAGTGGCTGTGTGGTAAGAAGCTTGCTTCCCAACCACATGGTTCAGGGTTCTGTCCCACTGTGTAGAACCTTGAGCAAGTGTCTTCAACTATAACCTCAGGCTGACCAAAGCCTTGTGAGTGGATGTGGTAGAAAGAAAGTGAAAAAACACCATTGTATATGGGTATATATACATATATGGATCGGAAAGACACTGTGGAAAGAACCCTCAAATGTGACACGACAAGCACTTGACTGGAACCCGCAGGGGAAAAGGAAGCGAGGACACCCGAAGCAGACATGGAAGCAGAGCATTTTGGACGAGCTCAGGACCACCGGCCTGACATGGGAAGGGGCCAAGAAACACACCAATGACCGCAAAAAGTGGAAAACAACTGTTGAGGCCCTCTACTCCACAAGGGACAAAAAGGATTAAGAAGAAGATATATGCATATATCTACGTGTGTGTGTGTGTGTGTCTTTATGTCTGTGAGTGTTCCCTCTAAACTGCTTGATAACTGGTGCTGGTGTGTTTATGTCCCTGTAACTTAGCAGTTTGGCTGAAGGGACTGATAGAATAATTAACAGGCAAGTACTGGCACCGATACATTCAACTAAAAATTCTTCAGGGTGTGCCCCAGAATGGCTGCAGAAGTAAAAGATAAAAGTTATTCTTTTAAATTCAATGCATTTTAACTACAGAAACATCACTGTACAGAGACGAACAGACATCTTAATGTAATTCATCATCATCATCATCGTTTAATGTCCGTTTTCTGCACTAGCATGGGTTAGACGGTTCAACCGGGTCTTGTAAGCCAAGAGGCTGTACCATGCTCCAGTCCGATCTGGCAGTGTTTCTACAGCTGGATGCCCTTCCTAACGCCAACCACTCCGTAAGTGTAGTGGGTGCTTTTTACGTGCCACCGGCATAGGTGCCAGCCAAGGCGGTGCTGGCATCGGCCACGTTTGGATGGTGCTTTTTACATGCCGCCAGCACAAGTATCACAACTACAATTTCCATTTGATATTTATTTTGATGTTGATGTACTTGACTCAATAGGTCTCCTCAAGCACAGCAGGTCGCCCTACGATCCAAGGTAGATGAATTATGAAAATATACAAAAGGTGCGAGCATGGCTGTGTGGTTAGGGAGCTTGCTTCCTAGCTACATGGTTTCGGGTTCAGTCCCACTGCGTGGCACTTTGGGTAGGTGTCTTCCACTATAGCCCCGAGCCAACCGGAGCTTTGTGATTGAATTCGGTAGGTGGAAGTTACTGCCGTGTGTGTATATGTGCGTATAGCTGCTCAGTGCCTCTCCGAAAGAAAGAGAGGGAAACCAACAAATATAGAAAAGTTTAAAGAATAGAAAATACAGAAGAAATTTTTTGAAAGACTTTTTATTTTAAAATAAAATAATCGTTGTTTTATGATACATTATAAAACTGAATTTCCTGAAGGAGATGAAGAATATCAATTGCACATTTTAAATGCAGCAACTGAATTATTTCAAGTGTGAAGGTTGAAATGCCAAAGGAAGTAATTGACTAACGGTCATTTTCTCAAAGCTACCATCATTGCTTGTCAAGTACACATCCCAGTCAGTACCAAACTATATAAAGAAAAAAAGGAAAACAGTTCAAAAGTATTAGATTTGCAATAAGATAACAAAATTTAATGGTTTACAATTCCAGTTAAAACACATCTTAGAATGATTTAAAGGAGGTGAGCTGGCAGAAACGTTAGCACACCAGGCGATATGCTTTGCGGTATTTCATCTGCGTTGCGTTCTGAGTTCAAATTCCACTGAGGTCAACTTTGCCTTTAATCCTTTCGGGGTCAATTAAATAAGTACCAGTTATGCACAGGGGTCGATATAATCGACTTAATCCGTTTGCCTGTCCTTGTTTGTCCCCTCTATGTTTAGCCCCTTATGGGTAGTAAAGAAATAGGTATTTCGTCTGTGGCTATGTTCTGAGTTCAAATTCCGCCGAGGTCGACTTTGCCTTTCATCCTTTCGGGGGTCGATTAAATAAGTACCAGTTATACACTGGAGTCGATATAATCTATTTAATCCCTTTGTCTGTCCTTCTTTGTCCCCTCTGTGTTTAGCCCCTTGTGGGTAGTAAAGAAATAGGTATTTCATCTGCTATTACGTTCTGAGTTCAAATTCCGACTTTGCCTTTCAGCCTTTTGGAGTCGATAAATTAAGTACCAGCTACTCACTGGGGTCGATATGACTGACTGAATACCTTTTTCTGTCCTTGTTTGTCCCCTCTATGTTTAGCCCCTTGTGGGAAATAAAGAAATAAGAATGATTTAACCATTTAGCATTTAAACTGACCATATCTGGCCCAAATATCGTATCTGTTTTCTATTCAAAGTGAACGGATCTGACCTCTCAAACCTACCCTACAATGTCATTCTGAAAGTAAACAACCACATAACCGAAATCTTGAAGTTAAAAGATAATGCAGGATTAATTGAAAACAATTTGAATGAATAAGCTTTACATTTGATGGAATAAAGTAATTTGAATGCCAAAGGGTTGATGGGATCAAAAGACAGGTGAATTAACATTTACCTGAGGTCATTTAGATGGGGAAATTCAAAAATATAGATGCAAAGGATATTACTCACCTCAGCCATAAATTGTCGACAAATACCACAGGGTGCTATCTTATCTTTTTTGTCACTGAAAACAGAAAGGCAACATTTTGTCATCTGAGTAAAATGCCATAAATTATTTTAGAGATGAGTATTGCTCATTAAATTGACTGTGGAATAATACTAGTAGTATTCAATTTTGTGACCTTGGACAAAGAAAAGTTGAAATTTGAACTCATACAACAGATATATATAATTGTAATTTAACATTCATTCACAACATTTTATTAGCATTCTTATTAAATTATACAGGGTGGCCCAAAAGTAGGTTCACAGTTATTCAACTATCTCTTTTGCATTCATATATTAACAATTTAGATCTTAATTATACAAAAATATGAAATTATTATTCCATAGAGTAAAGGTTGTTTGCCAACACAACATGGCAGTCCTGGTTTGCTGTAATTTAGCCTCAGGAGACACTTTATTTCCCTTTGCTCCTTCACACCTGTATTTCAAAGGGCCAGCCCTGTCACATTCTGTGTCACACTGAATCTCCTTGAGAACTACATTAAGGGTGCACCTGTCTGAGGTGTACTCAACCATTTGCATGTTAATTTCATGAGCAGGCTGTTTTGTTGATCGTGTAGCAAGTTGTAAAATGTGGCAATATGACAAAACGTTCGTTTGCCCGAACAAGCATAACTGTTGGTAATCCCTTTGGTTAAAATTATGGCTCATATACAAATTCCAAACTTTCGTCAAAGAAATCTTTCATGAAATACGGTTCTTAGAATTTGGATATGAGCAGTTATAAAAACCCTGATTTTTGGGAAATTACTCAGTGATCGTAAGATGTTACTAAACTCCACGACACACTCACTCCTTGAGATATTGGCTATTTTTTATGCCATGTCTATGATAAAAATCCAACAAGACTTATTTGAATTGTTGTGGACTCTAAGTAGTTAGTATGAAGAATTAGCTTAGTGTGAATTTAAGTCATAATTCTCTTCGACAAAATGACTTTACTTTCCAATTGTACTATAAATGTTAAATGTACATAAATAAACTAATGTAGTAATTATTTTCTCTTTTTTCACATTTTTCAACTTGTCAATGAAGTAATTATGAAACTGTATTTTTTTTATAGCGGTTAAAAGAACACAAATTTATTTATCTTCAACATACATGCATGCATAAAATGTCCATTAGCATTTCAGAGTATATATTTCTGGCTATGGTGTTTATGTAGCTGGAGTCAGGATTTATGTATAATGATAACACTTATAAGTAAGTTATAAGTGATGTGTTTATCAATATATATTCCTACTTCAAAAGTAAAATATATTTATTATCTATTTCCAAATAGGAAACATATAAAAGTAGTGTTACACAAACAGTAACCAAACCGGCTATAAAAACCAGATCAACTGGAGTCTTTGTCGTCATAAGCAATGGAGTTCCAGCTAAGGGACAAAAAGATGTGTACAGAAGACGGTTTCAAGAAGTGAAAGTTCAAACTGCAGCATAACTTATATAAGAAAGATTACCTTGCAACAGCAATAGCTTTGAAGCTCTTCTTTCCTTCAGACACAGCTTTAACCATTGCTGTTCGTTCAGCACAAATGGTTCCACCATAAGAACAGTTTTCAACATTGCATCCTGTCCATTGCAAAAGAAAAAAATTAAAATTAAAATATGAATGTACTGCTACTACCATCTTAAATTCATTTTGAGACAATCACACATATACATGCATACAATGATACATATATATATATTGTTGTTGCTATTATGCAAAAGTGTCGTAAGTCCCAAAACATTGCTTTTTCAGAAAACAGAAAATAGATTTACCATTCCATAGCAAAACTGTTGTACTACACTTTGACACTTTTTTTTATATCTTGGCATCAGAAGCAGCTGGAGATACGATAGTTTGACCAAAAGAACCGGCTATTGCAAGCAAAAATAAATATTCCCAAAACCGCATGGTTCCAGGTTTAGTCCCACTGCATGGCACCTTGGGTAAGTGCCTTCTACTATAATCTTGTGCATATATACATATATTATGTGTGTGTGTGTGTGTGTGTGTATTTATGAGTCTGTGTTTATCTCTCCACTACCACTTGACAACCAATGTTGGTGTGTTTACATCCCTGTAACTTAGAAGTTTGGCAAAATGGACTGATGGAATAAGTACTAGGCTTACAAAGAATAAATCCTGGTGTTGATTTCTGTGACCAAAACCCTTTAAGGTGGTGTTCCAGCATGGCCACAGTCAAATGACCAAAACAAGTAAAAGAATAAAAGTGTATATATATATATATATGAGGGAGAGTAAAAAATTATATGCACTCTGGTTTTTTCAATGTATTTACACAGAAGCACGGGATAAACAAGTACATCACTTTTCTATATATTCACCTTCCTTTCCGATGCACTTGGTCCAGCGTTCCACGAGCTTGCGTTTTCCCTCCAAGAAGAAGGTTTTCGGTTGGTCATGCAACCATTTATGCACCACAGTTTACCATTGCCATCTCTCGAGCTTGCTGAATCTTCTCATCAATGGTGGAGGTTGACAGACACGTCCTGCTCCTTCTTCATGCATCACCCTTGTCCAGCTACTTTTAAACTTCTCAATCCACTCATACACTTCTACGCGGTAGTGCACTGTCCACGTGTTGTACTAAAAGCCTACGATGAATTTCAGCCCCTGACACACCTTCCAACCAGAGAAATCGGATCACTGTTCCTTGTTCTTCTTTGGTGCGCATTGCTAGTGGAGCAGCCATGCTTACACTGTAAAGCCAGAAAGAAAAATGGCTTGATCAGGCTCAAACTTCGATCATGTAACCACAATAGTACCAACTATAAGCACGCAGGCGCAGAAGGCAGTGTGACAATAATAAAGATATATTATAGCAAAAGTGCGGATAATTTTTGACTTCCCCTCGTATATATATACACAGACATTACACACAAACACAGACATCATTGTTTTAACATCCATTTTTTTCCATGCTCACATGAGTCAGACAAAATTTGTTATGACAGATTTTCTACAGCTTGATGCCCTTCCTGTCACCAACCTTCACCTGTTTCCAAGCAAAGTAATATTTCCCCATAACCAGACATGTCTGCAAAGACTATTAGAAATGAAGGACATTGCTTGTATAACAGTGGCACCCCCCCCCCTTTATAACTGGCATATGATGTGAAGGTAAGGAGGCAGTAACACACACACACACACACACAAAATAGGTGTCTTTTAGATTCTGTCAACCAAATGCAAGTTGTTTACCTGACAATACAAAATGCAAATTATTCTATAGAGAATTCACATGCTTGGATGAATAAGTTAAAGAATGATGTACTTAGTTAGTTAGTTAGTTAATTATTTGGCTCAAAAAGCAAAAAGCAAGGCCATGTAGGGGGACATGGAGTTATGTACAGAGTGGTGTTCATGTAAAGAGTTCAGGCCATTTGAGGTCAAGGGAGACTTTGAACCGAGCAGTTGTCAACATCTTCACCATCTCGTCTGGCAGCTTATTCCACGGATCCGCAACCCAGACGGAGAAAGCCCGCCATACACAAAGAGGCCTGCTCTTACTGCTTCTTCTAGAGCCAGGGACAATGAGAGACCAGAGCAAAATTTTTAGCAAAATTCTTACCAGTGATTATGGTATCATCTTCAGTCAGTAGAGCTGCACCAACCCTGAAGTTGCTGTAGGGGCAGTAAGCCTTTTCTTTGGCTTCTGCAGCAGCTTGGATAAGGCTTTTAACTGTATAAAATAAAAATATATATATGTATATATATGTATATGTATATATTGATAGAAATGGTAAGACAACAAAAGAATGACAGAGACCTCGATATTATGGAAATAGAGGAATTTATCTGTAAAAGTAATATGTGACAATTATTCGGTAGCCATGATAAAACTCCGAGTTTCGGATGTTGGGGAGGAAATCCACGCCACCATCTCTTCGGTTATCCGGCCATCGGAAAAAATGCAGGAGTTTTATCAAGGCTACCGAATAATTGTTACATATTACATTTACAAGTATATATATATATATATATGAAAAAACAAGTAAAAAATAGAAAATGCTAAAATAATTTTATAGTGAACATTTCAGTACCGGTTTCGGTCATTTTGAGACCTTTTCAACTGTAACGATTAAATAATTAAATTTAGAAAAATTAGAAGAAAAGTTTTTTTAAAAGAATATTTCTATAGTAGTGTTCAGATTTAAGTGGCATTCTGCCTTCTCTGACTCCCTTGTTTGCACTTGTGTGTTCGAGGTAGTTGTGAGTTCTTGGTAGGGTAGTAGAGAGAAGGCTGGTGAGGAAGGGGGGGGGGGAGAATCTGGGAGTGGGCCTCCCTGATGGTCGTATTTTGAATGGTCAGTGGCGGCTGGCAGTCTCAGTTCAATTCAGGAGAATATTTATATTGACAGGCTTGTTTATAGAATTAGCGTAGGTGTTATACTAAAAAAACATTAGTGACAAACTTAAGGGGTAGGGGTGGAGAAGAAGAAGAAGAAGAAGAAGAAGAAGAAGAAGGAGAAGGAGAAGATGACGATGATGGTGATGGTGGTGATGATTATGACGACGATGATGATGATGATAACGATGATGATGAAAAGAAGAAGAAGAAGGAGAGAAGGAGAAGATGGTGGTGATGATGGTGGCGATGATGATGATGCCGATGATGATGATAACGATGATGATGAAGAAGAAGAGGAAGAAGAAGAAGAAGAAGAAAACAACAGAGAAGGGAGAATATGAATGGTGTAAATATAGCTATGAAGGGGCTGATTAGTAATGGATTCTATGGAGTGTAGTATTTGTGTGTATATATATTTTTTCTTTTATTCTAAAGTTGAGGTATATTAATTGTTTGTCGTAGACCCGTTAAGAAGTGGCTTGTATTTTGTAATAAAGAGATTTTCTTTACTTATTCGTTGTCTCGAGGTTGTATCGTCCCTAAATTGGTAGAGGGGGAAAATTCTGAAGTTTGGTGTTTTTTTGTTGGCGCAAGTATCTATGTGTTGGCTAAAAGCTATTTTTCTGTTTTGGGGAATTTTTATCTGGGATCTGTGCAGGGCCATTCGTTTACGCAAACCATTTTTTGTTTGGCCTATGTACTGCTCTTGACACCCGGAGCAGGTTAGTGAGTGTATATTAGGTTCTCCGAAGCACATGTGAAGTTGCTTTTCACTGTAAAACGTTGTCCCTGTTTGAAGGAGAACTCAGAACCCTCGATTAGATAGTCGCATATCCCGCAATTGGGTCTTCCACATTTTTTTACTGTCGGCTTCTGTGTTGAAGAGTGAATTCGGGCTTGTGTAAGGAGACTTTTCATGGATCTAGGCTGTCTTTTGCTTTTTATGATCGTGTGTGTTTGGAGGATTGTGTTCATTCTGTGGTCTTTTTTTAGGAGGGGTATGTTGTGGAGGATGGTGTCGAAGGCTTCGTTATTGAGAGGGTTGTGTGTGGAGATGTATGGTAAGGCTTTTGGTTGTAAGTTTTTCTTTGATTTGGGATGTCTCAGTTCCTTGATGTTAAGTTGAAGGGCACGTTGAATGCATTTGTCAATAAGTGAAGGTGGATAGTTCCTGGTGATTAGGGTATCTTTTAGTTCTTGTAGTCGTGTGTCTCTGGTGTTTGCGTTAGAGACTATAGTGCATATCCTTTTTGCTAGATTGAAGGGGATATTCATCCTGGTGTGTCTGGGGTGGCATGAATTGAATGGAAGATATTGCTTAGAGTCTGTAGGCTTATAGTATATGTCTGTTTCTATTATATTATTAGCTTTCTTAATGAGGATATCGAGGAAGGGGAGTTGTTGTTGGCTATATTCCATCGTGAATTGGATGTTGTTTAGTCCGTTGTTATAAATTTTCTGGAATTCTATGAGTTTTTCTATATTTTATGCCAAAGGATGAACAGTCATCTAGATATCTCTTCCAGTTGTTTTCTATGTAGATGGAGGAGAAAGGGCTGCCATATCTTTCTAGAACCTTACGATACAGACTGATCTTAGGTATCCTATGACTAGGTTGGCAAAGGAGGGGGCCATTCGTGTACCCATCGCAGTCCCCGATTTTTGTCGGTAGAAGTTGTCATTGAAGGCGAAGAAGTTATTTTCCAGGATGAATTTAACCCCTTCTATCACAATTCTTTTTTTGATGCGGTGTGGTAGTTCGTTGGCGTGATTCTCTAGCCAGAATTGGATTGCCTCTAGTCCTAGGTTGTGGGGGATATTGGAGTAGAGGTTGACTACATCGAAGGATACCAGTATGGTGTTTTTGTTTATAGTATTCGGTAGGTGATTGAGCATATCTAAGTCGTCCCTTATATATATATATATATTCCGAGTTCAGTCCCACTGCGTGGCACCTTGGGCATGTGTCTTCTACTATAGCCTCGGGCCAACCAAAGCCTTGTGAGTGGATTTGGTAGACGGAAACTGAAAGAATCCCGTCGTATATATGTATATATATATGTGTGCATGTATGTTTGTGTGTCTGTGTTTGTTCCCCTAACATTGCTTGACAACCGATGCTTGTGTGTTTATGTCCCCATCACTTAGCGGTTCAGCAAAAGAGACCGATAGAATAAGTACTGGGCTTACAAAGAATAAGTCCCGGTGTCAAGTTGCTCGACTAAAGGTGGTGCTCCAGCATGGCTACAGTCAAATGACTGAATCAAGTAAAAGAGAGAGTCAAAGAAAAGAGAAAAGAGATATAAATATATATATATATATATATCCGGGGTAGAGGTAGACATGGGATGAGGTGGTCAAGCATGACCTTCTAACGTTGGGTCTCACAGAGGCAATGACGAAAGACCGAGACCTCTGCAGATATGTTGTGACTGCGAAGACCTGACAAATAATGTGAGTGCAGAGGGGGAGGGGGCTTATTGTTGTCATTATCATCAGCATCATATAACATCAACCTTCCATGTTAGCACGAATTGGACAGTTTTGCAACTCAAAGGACTACACCGGAATCTACAGTCTGCTTAAGCAGGATTTCTATACCAGTATGCCCTTCCTAATGGCAACCACTTTGCAGTGTATCAGGTGCTGTTTATGTGACATCAACACCAGCAAGGTCACTACTAATTGACTATCAGAGTATGACAGAGGTACAGAAACAGGTGTCTTGCAGCAGAGTAGATACATGGCTACTCCAGTTGGAAATTGAAAGGAAATGAAGAGAGAGAGAGTGAGAAAGGTGGGGGGGGGGGTGAAGAATGTGTGTTGGGGCGCCCCCTCATGTTACCAACTGGGGTATATATAAGTAAAATGAGGCGGCGAGCTGGCAGAAACATTAGCGCACCGGGCGAAGTGCTTAGCGGTATTTCGTCTGCCGTTACGTTCTGAATTCAAAGTCTGCCGAGGTCGACTTTGCCTTTCATCCTTTCGGGGTCGATAAATTAAGTACCAGCAACGCACTGGGATCGATATAATCGACTTAATCCGTTTGTCTGTCCTAGTTTGTCCCCTCTGTGTTTAGCCCCTTGTGGGTAGTAAAGAAATAGGTATTTCGTCTGCCGATTGTGAGAAATAGGTGTTTCGTATACAAGTACACACGATCATATAGACACTTACACACACAAATATACGTATAATCTTAAAGTATACACACATATACGCTTACCCATCTCTACATATATATATATTATTATATATATATATATATATATACACATATAAGAGGGAATTTTACCACTATGTGAAAACCCTTATGCATAAGAGTTTCCACACATATATATATATATACACATTCTATATATATATATATATATATATATATATATATATATATATATATATATATATATACACATTATTAATATATTGTTTCATTTATATTTCCTGAGCGCCATACTAATACAATTGTTTGTTTGTATTCCACCTGCCTTCGTCTTTTGTTTATTTCCGTAAACCTGCCTTCGTCTTTTGTCTATTTTCATAAAGCTTACCGTTATATATATATATATATACACATTATTAATATATATATATATATATATATATATATGTGTGTGTGTGTGTGTGTGTGTGTGTGTAAAAAAAATAGATCAATATATATCCATTTTACCGGACGTTATGACGAAAAAATCGGATCTTGTGAATTTTCCGAAAGTCCCCTCTACCCTGACCCCTAGGGGTCATCAGCACGCATTTTTTTTTTCCTTATTCGTTTTCCACATATTTATAAACACCTCCAGGCTGGCTTCTTTTTTTTTTTTGTTTCCGGGTGAGGATAATTATATTGACCGTGTTAGGTGCAGGTAAAGTGATTGTGAGTTAATTAGAAAATGCGGGTCGCGGACTCAGCTCGAAGGAGCTTATTACAGTTAGTGTGGAGCGCTCGTATGGGCACTGTTACAATGTTTACTTCTGTCTACATGTTGGTGAATAAACATTGGGCATTCTATTAAGTTACGATCACAAAACGGAAACGGAACTCTATCGTGGGTGGTAACCTTTCTGCATTAGCAGACGTCATTCACCCATTCAACGTTCCCTAAAAAGGGCGAATGAGGTCGTGTAGCAATACCAAAGGCTTGTCATTGTGAACAATGGGCATTAAAAAAAAAGTTCAGAATCGTTGTATCTATATTTTTAAACATGATATTCCAACTCCATCCCAAATCGAAAAAGTATTAAAAACAAAAAAAATGGGTGTGAGAAGAAATTTAAAAAAAAGCAAAACCAAAAATGGGCGGAATTTTGGTTTAAAGCATCCCATAAAAGCACCACGTAACTATTTGTATTTTTGGAGTTTTCTGAAAAAAATTGCGAATTATTGTTCTCCGCACAGAAATTCATACGATGATGAAAAAAAGTTTAATTTTTAAAAAAATCTTTTAATCTTTAAACCCCGTAAATCCACTTTAATTTTGATCAGAATTTTAAATACGGAGAAAAATATTGAACAACATCAATTATGTGTCAGAGAGACAAAGAAACGAGGAGGGCATCAATCAGGTGGTCGTTAGATGTGCTAAAAACAACAGCTAAATCACCCTTAAATCACATATTCTTTTTTCCATATTAGTATGAATTCCCGCGTGTAGAACACAAATCTAATATATAATGAACTTGTATACAACACCCCCAAAAAGAACCGGAGGGGAAGAAGTGTTGTGTGTACTTTTGGCAAATTGAGGAAGTATGGAAGTTTCAAAGGATGTAGTGTCTCGACACCTAACAACTGATGTACGAAGCTCCAAAAAATATTCATCTAGAAGTTATGAGGGGTTATATGGAGAACTTAAACCAGAATTCTGTGAAAACATGTTTTGGCAAAATCCTATTTCGGTTGGGCAACAAGAATATGGATCGGGAATAAATTGACTGTTTTAGAATTTTTTTTTTTTTAGTAGATAAACCCATTACGTAGAAGCATGTTTGTTGCCTTCCTCTTTCCATATTGGTTATTATCACCAAATTTACTCTGTAATTATATAATAGATTGTACAAGAAAACTAATTAAATAATAGCAGGATGCTTTTGTAAGACAGACGAAAGGGGAAACTTCGAGTTGGGCAACTGAAAGAAATTATTAAACGAACATTAAGGGCCACCCAATATGAATAAAGGAAACCCTGTATCATGGGTAATATTTTCATGCTTAATAGATTTCTCAAGGGGATCTTACCATGTTCATTTACAGCAGTACAAGGCCCCGGTTCTGTCGGCCTTGCCATTCAAAGAGGATTTTTGCGTTAAGCGAAGAATTACGGAAGGGAGAGTACTCTATTGAAATATAATCAGCTGTTACACACACACCCACTTCGCTTTAAGAATTTAATTCATTCTTTGAAGGCCGTTCGTTACTCGAAATATTCGAAAACTGAAACTGTTTTTCTCGTAAGAAATTCAAGAGAAGGCACGGCGAATTCGAGAATGTTCTTCCGCTGACACTCCAAGCTTCTCGTTAATTGTTACACGAGACAATGTTCCTCACCCGATGTTCTATATATTCGAAAATTGTTCGTGATGGGAAGCATTCATAAACCGGGGTTCCACTTATATTCATGCTCACACCCACATATATATGTATATATATATATATATATATATATATATATATATATATATATATATATATATTATATATATAATATATATATATATATGGCAGGAAACAAACAACATGTTGTTCAATGATAAGAAGTTTGAACTAATTCGCTACGGAACAGATTAAGATCTGAAAAATACAACAAACTACAGAAACCCATCAGGACAACAAATAATGGAAAAACAGTATGTGAAAGATTTAGGCATCCACATGGGAACCAGCCTAAAATTCAGAGAACACCTTGACTCAGTCTGTCTTACTGCAAGAAAGTACAGCGGGTGGATCTTGCGCACCTTCAAATCAAGAGATACCTCAACAATGAAAACCCTCTGGAACAGTATGATACTTCCGAGGATTGACTACTGTTCTCAGTTGTGGTCACCAACAACAAAGGGCCAACTATCTAAGATGGAATCGCTCCAAAGAAATTTTACCTCATACTTCTCAGAAACGAGGGACCTGGACTATTGGCAAAGACTCAAAACCTTGAAGATGTACTCAATAGAAAGAAGATTTGAGCGATACCGAATTATATACATTTGGAAAATGATAGAGCAAAAGGTGCCAAACTTTGGTATCAAAACCTACCACTCACTGTGCCACGGAAGACGCTGCCAGCTACCACCAATCAACAAAAAGGCTGGCCAGGCAGCAAAAACCCTGCGAGAGTCAAGTCTGTTGGTTCGAGGAGCACAACTATTCAACTCCATTCTGGTACATGTCAGAAATCTATCAGGATGCAGTGTGGAATCATTCAAATTGCAGCTGGATAGATACTTAAGCACCATTAGAGATGAACCCCATCTCCCAGGATATACACAACGAGCACAAACTGACTCAAACTCGCTCCTACACATGTCAAAATTAAACAGAGAATACAACCTGGCAACCACACCAGACTCTGAGGGTGGAGTCTTCGACTTGGCCAGAGCATGGACTCAAACTCAAATGAAATGAAATGAAATATATATATATATATATATATATGTGTGTGTGCGTGTATATATATATAAGTTCAGTAAAATTTAGATTCAGTTGAACATGGTACTCAAGTTAAGTGCACCAGAATTTAGTATGGTAAATATAATTCAAAATGGGGTGATTATAATCAAAATAAGCCACAAGGATATCCAGAGGTAATGCATTAGCTCTGGATATCCTTGTTGCTTATTTTGATTGTATATATACTCTTTTACTTGTTTCAGTCATTTAACTGCGGCCATGCTGGAGCACCGCCTTTAGTTGAGCAAATCGACCCTGGGATTTATTCTTTGTAAGCCCAGTACTTATTCTATCGGTCTCTTTTGCCGAACCGCTAAGTAACGGGGACGTAAACACACCAGCATCAGTTGTCAAGCAATGCTAGGGGGACAAGCACAGACACACAAACATATACACACACATACATATATATATATACATATATACGACGGGCTTCTTTCAGTTTCCGTCTACCAAATCCACTCACAAGGCATTGGTCGGCCCGAGGCTATAGCAGAAGACACTTGCCCAAGGTGCCACGCAGTGGGACTGAACCCGGAACTATGTGGTTGGTTAGCAAGCTACTTACCACACAGCCACTCCTGCGCCTATATATATATATATATATATATATATATATATATATATATAGAGAGAGAGAGAGAGAGAGAGAGAGAGAGAGAGATGGAAACTGAAAGAAGCCCGTACCTAATCTGCACATCCTCCGATAACTCCTGGATGGTGATTCGATGATTTCTCCTCACAGCTGCAAGCACATCTGCAATGTTTTTCTCAGTTCTGCTGGTCGCAGATCTCCCAGAGCATTCGTTAATATCGACATTTTTTTTTTTTTTACCATCTTGGAAACATCTGACCACTCATGCACATGTGTGCAGCTCAAACACTCCTCTCCATACACTTTCTGCAACTCTGTGTAGGCCTCTGAGCAGCAGGTATCACCATGATAACTTTCTCTGTCATGGTCAGTGCGATGATCACACACTACACACCTTCCTTCCGAGCACTGCTGTAAACAGCAGAAGTTAGCTAGAGTGTTAAAACTTAGTACACATGCACAGCATAGTTCAGGGTCTATCTTTGCCAAGTGGCTTCACTCAGCACACTTTAGCTTCGTTACTATGGCAACAGTCCGAATACTTATTGATCAGACCTTGTAGGTCACCATGACACAGCAAAGAGCGTGTCCTTGAAAAGAAGAGTAATATTCAAACAAAATGCCTGTCTCTAATCAAGAGTATTGTTATTCTGGCTTTGCACGAGGAGTTAGTTGATAAATTAAAAAGAAGTAGTTAGTTATCAATTACCAAAATAACTGATAAATAATGTGCACGTGTGCAAAATCAAAAAGAGTGCAAATGTCTTTTTAAGGTAATATTTCTGTTGTTCAAAACAAAAAAAAAACCCAGCAAAGGTCCTTTATAATGGAACTGATATTTTTTAATGATGAACAACACAGGCACAGGAGTGGCTGTGTGGTAAGTAGTTTGCTTACCGGCCACAGGGTTCTGGGTTCAGTCCCACTGCATGGTATCTTGGGCAAGTGTCTTCTACTATAGCCTCGAGTCAACCAAAGCCTTGTGAGTGGATATAGTAGATGGAAACTGAAAGAAACCCATCGTATATATATATATATATATATATATATATATATATATATATATATATGTGTGTGTGTGTGTCTGTGTGTGGCTCCTCACCATTGCTTGACAACCGATGTTGGTGTGTTTACTTCCCCATAAATTAGTTGTTCAGCAAATGAGAACAACAAAATAAGTATGAGGCGTACAAAGAATAAGTCCTGGGGTCGATTTCTTCGACTAAAAGGCAGTGCTCCAGCATGGCCGCAGTCAAATGACAAGCTTCTTATTTCTTTATTGCCCACAAGGGGCTAAACATAGAGGGGACAAACAAGGACAGACAACGGATTAAGTCAATTATATTGACACCAGTGTGTAACTGGTACTTAATTTATCAACCCTGAAAGGATGAAAGGCAAAGTCGACTTTGGTGGAATTTGAACTCCGAACGTTAACGGCAGACAAAATACCGCTAAGCATTTCACCTGGTGTGGTGTGCTAATGGTTCTGCTAGCTCGCCACCAGTGGCTGTGTGGTAAGAATGACTGCTTTTTTCCACACAGCTATACCTGTAGATGTCTTGCAAACAACTTGCACATGCAAGTGCTACCTGTCAAAAGCTCCGTATACTGGAAGCCAGCAAGTGTATGGGGTCATCAGGAGAGAATGCGTGCCATTTCGGGGCCTACCTCTCGACGGCATCAATGCGCACCGGCCCCCCTCACTGATATGAGGCCCCGCTTGCTAGATCAGCTGGTTATAAAGTTAAACTCAATATCCTTCTAGCCATCGTTCATCGTCTCTTTTTAACCAAATCCAGTGGCTAGCCTTCTCCACTGTAGATTGGATATCGGTCATGGTGGTATTGACTTTACGATGAGTTAGGCCTAGCGATAACAACAGTCGTCTCACGCTGTGTCCAACAAACCCTCTACATCCGACTTCGATAGGAAAATGTTCCGCTTTCCAGCCTGCGTCACAATTTCTAAACCACTTTTATTTGATACAATACCATTTTCTTTTAAGAATACAGAATAACCACCAGGTTCTCAATTATTGAACAATGGCATTCCTGGAGTATGGATTGCAGCAATTGTCTTTCTAAACCCTGACTTGTTTCAAAGTTAATTCTCAATATCAAACAAGTTTCACTAAAACATGTGTGTGTGTGTGTGTGTGTGAGAGAAAGCTCTGCCAGTGGAAAGGAAAGAATTACGCGTTAAAGTGATAAGATTAATCTAAATGCTATCGTGAAACTGATGTTATGGCGGTAGCAACTATACAACCGTCCCTACCATGACCACCACAGCCGCCATTGCCACTGCCACCGCCAGTGCTGCTGCTGCTACTACTATTACTACTACTGCTGCTGCTGCTACTACTTCTGCTACTTCTGCTGCTGCTGCTACTACTACTGCTGCTGCTACTACTACTACTACAACTACTGCTACTACTACTACTACTACTACTACCACTAGTACTGCTGCTACTATTACTACTACTTCTGCTGCTGCTGCTGCTGCCACTACTACTACTACTACTACTACTACCACTACTGCTGCTGCTGCTGCTGCTACTACTACTTCTACTACTACAAAAAGAACTACAACTACAGCTACTACTACAAAGGATAAAGAAACCCTAACCCTAACCCTTCCCCCAACCACAATGCCACCCTGTAATAGGAAAGTGGTTGTTGTATAATGTCCTGAATGCTTCAGAGGTCTTCTCATACAATCCAGAATAACCACAAATCACTAAACATAATCGCAATTACCATCACCACCAACACCACAAATCACTCTTAATTAGATTAGGCTTATTAGATAAGACAGGTGTGAAATACCTTTGATCAATGAGGACTGATAAACAGTATAAATGATTGCTACTACCGACAATAACACCTCCAACACAAACACCAACACCTAAAGCTCCACGAGGCTCCGGCAGGGGTGGTGGCGACCCCTGCTGTACTCTTTCGCTCCAACTTTCTCTCACGCTTTCTTCCTGTTTCTTGTCCCCGACTTCCTACGCAACCGCTGAGAGCCTGGATGCGCATTCATCCATCCGTCGATGCTCTCGGTGTCGAGGGGGTTGACCTGCTTTCTCTTCTGCGGGTCTTACGAATAGCAAAGGACCATGTTTCGGACTTCTCCCATCTTGCGAGCTCTGGGACGAAGACCGCTCGCTCAACAGCAACAGCATCAACACCAGCACCAACACAATTGTCACCACCAAAACTATCTCAACATCATCATCAGCAGCACAAACAACAGCTTCTCAGAGTTCTTTTCTTCCTCACAGAATCCATCATCTTTCACAATTTGAATTAGTTTATTTCCTCAGATCTGACTGTTTTCCTTTAGAATTTTGAACCTGCCATCTTGTTATGACTCAACTAATGTCAGAACATCTATCAAGGATCTGACGTTGTGATTTGCTTGAATATTGCCCATGTGATGAACAGAATCTCCACATTGCGTTGAACAGGGTCCAGTGACAATCTCCTCTTTTAGCTTGTTTCCTTCTGAGCCTATCAACCAGTATAAATTCAGCACTCCTTTGACTATTAGACAGAGAGCTTTGGGATACAGACGCTGTGGGAGATGACCAACAGAGATGGCAGACAGCAGCCGACAACACAAAAGCAGGGAAAAGTCAGGGAACGAATCTCGTTAGAAGTCAGTAATCAGTAAGCAACTAACGACGCTTTATCTGCTGCTGCTGCTGCTACACCAAGAACAAAACCTCTCTCAATGTTTTGTTGTTCGTAGTTATGACATACTTTTGATTTTTGTTTACATAAAGAATAAAATTTTGTTTATCAAAAATGTCAACAAACTCCAGTGTTCTTTTTTCATACCGACCTATAACACATGATGAAACGATATCTTCTTCGTCTTCACTGGGACATTTTTACTCTAGTATTATATTTCTTCATCTCTCATATATTTTACAATTTGAATCATGAAACGCCGAACAGTTTGCTGTATAAAATCATGTGCAACAAATATAATGATTTCTTCAACAGACAAATATACAAGAGGGTTAAAGAACATCTCTATGCAAGTGCTTCTTCCTTTAAAAACTAACTACAGGATTGCCACGCCCACAGAACAACCAGCTTAAAGTTATTCAAAGACAAGGCTCTACAACGACCAGGTTGTAGAAAGGGAGTTTCACACTTTCAATTTGAATTTTGGAAGAAGGGCCTTGCAAGTCTACCAGAGAGATGGAAGAGCATTGTAGGAAATGATGGAGAGCATATTTTAGATGAACAAAGAAGTTTGTTTATCTTAGTTTTAAAAAATAAAAGTGTAAAAAACCCCATTATTTATGGGATGATCAAGTATAAAAGCTATCAAATAAACTGTTTTGACACAACTCTTTTTTTATTACTAAAATGACATTGGAAATGAGGTCAGGTCACACAATTTTGAGGTCATTATTGGGCAATATTTCAAATTGCTTTTAAGGATTCACGCATGAGTAGAAGTCTATCCAAACAAACATTTATGAAAATGCACACGTAAATATTGTATCAAAATAAGCCATAACCATGAAAATTTCATTAAAAGACATCCATTTCTCTATGTTATGAGGAAATGCTCACATACATGTACACATGCATACAGAAAAAATGTATGCATATGTATTTATGTACATGTATATGAAAGATAATGTGTATGTGTGTGAGAGAGAAAGAGACAGACAGAGAGAGAGAAAGAGAGTGAGTGAGTGCCACTTACACATACATGCAAAAAAATATATACGTGACAACACACACCTCTCTCTCTCTCCCTCATGCACATGCACAGATGCACACGCACACATGTCCATTTAATATACATGTACATACATCTTTCACTTTCTGCTCTCACTTCAAAGCAAATGTCGCCATTTCACTTTCTCCCCTCTTCCAGTTTCTGCTCTCTTCAAAGCATAAAGAAATTTAAAAAATTTTTTACGCAAATTAATAAACAATCATATGATCCCATATGATCGATCATGTGATCAAGTTGACAACTTTACTGTTTCAAATGAAAGAATACCATAAAATAACTTCCTTTGGCACACTTTCTAGGTAAAACTTCCGTATGAATTATGTTATTTCTTGCTGTGTGCATTCGCAAAATTACAGCTCAAATCCAATTGAAATCACTTTTTTCTATTCTGTAATTCATTCTTGTGATGAACGTATTTAAAAACCTGATATAAACATAAAAGGAAGTTTCCCCAGAAATCCTGTTCTTTACCTGTTGTTTCTAGCAAGTCCAAGGTAACATGGGCATCCCACCCTTATTTTTTTCCTCAATTTCTTCCGATTCATCTGTTTTTGATACAGGAGATTAGGATTAGGATTATCAATGTTTTAATTTCCTCCCTCCCTCCCTACCTCAATTTCTTCATTGTTACTTTTTTCCAAATTTTATTCTTGGCAATCCACAGAGTACGAATCATTAAGATTTTTCTTCTTCCTTTTTTTATTAAAGAAACACTAAAATCTCTTTTCCAAACATCCACCCATCACCTCACCCCTTTCAAAAAGTTAAACTCCCAAAGTTTCACTTTTAACTTCTTGGAAAGCAGGGAAGATTCTTTACAAATAACGTCGTTTATCTGCTGTTTCTAGCATGTCAGGTTTTCTGGTGGTGGTCAGGTATCTTTTACATCTGCTATTTCAGTACAATTCTAAGCATGCTTGAAACATCGGACAAAAGTGAAACATTGGGAAGTTTTAGCTTCTTGAAAGTGGGTAGGTGATTGGTGAGCGAGGCGGGGGAAAGGAAAAGTTACAAATTGAGAAATTGCAATGGGGACGGAGGAAAATTAAAATTTTGAAAACGTGATTTCTAGGTAAAATCGCACTAACCCCTTTATATAGGATGAGACAATACATAGTTTGTGATCCTTCTTAAGAGCAGAAAGCACTTTCATGCAAACCCATGCAAATTGTCTCCCTCCCCACTTCACTTTTAAACAAACAATAACATCCATTATGCCAGTAATCCAGCTCGCTATATATCAGCTGAGCTGATTCTGCCCATGAGAAAGGAACAAATAATACAATACAATGTGGCTGTAGGTCATAACACCTGGGCAGCGCTGGGATGCATTACAGGTAATTATACGTTTTACAGAGCTTAGTAATTCAAGAAGGGGAAATGTATATTTAAGTGGAGTCTTTCAGGAAATAGAATAAATGAGATAAAGAGAAGAGAAAAAAAAACTATACAATTAAAATTAGTACGTGTGTGTGTGTGTAATGAACTGATTGTCTACAGTGCTCAAGTGTACTACAACTCATCAGAAAAAATAACCAAAGCTACATGAACAGTACATAGAAAACCCAGAGAAAGTGAACAGTGAGTGAATCTTTAAAAAAGCCTTACTTTTTGGACTGGTTTCTGCCATGATATAGTTTTGTCAAACTGGTGAATGTGGAAACAGACTACAAAGTAAAGCTTCACAAGTCAGGATGTTTTTATAAAACTGATTAAGTAGATTTCCAGTTAATTTGATATCAAAGTTCTTCAAGGAAAATAATCTCTAATCAATTTCTTCCTCATATGTGACTGTACATATGTATGTATGTATGTATGTATGTATGTGTGTGTGTGTGTATAGGAGTGTCTATGTGTATGTATGGTGGCGAGTGGAGTGAAATATTTTGCTATAAATAAATGTTTTTATCAAATGTGGTTTTATTTTGTTACCACTGACAAAATAATTGTTTGAAATGCCAGAAATAGCAAACAAGTCTCCCTCAAATCACACCTGATGTCTTAAAAAAGATCACACCCAATAACTAGTCCTAAATATGAAGGGACACTGAAAAGTACCTGGCTTTGGGTGAAATAAAATACAGAAGAATCAGTAGATTATGATTTTATTCAACATATTCCCCTCGATTCACATCCTCCCTAAATGCCTGAGAGACTTACATGGTGTGGATGTGGGTTTCTTTAAAACTAAACTGGATCTCTTCTTGTCGGGGGTCCCAGATGAACCTACCTCACGACAGGAGACACAGATGCGGGCAGCGGCATCGAACTCCCTTGTTGATCAAGTGCCACGTATCAGAGGTGGATTCACATATTAGTGTAGCTCATTCAGCGGTGGTGCCCCAGCATGGCCGTGGCCTTCGGGCTAAAACATTTTTAAGGATTTAAGGATACTCATTGCAGCAGTCCTTCAGTTTGTAGCATAGCTTGGTGATATTCTCACTGTTTGAGAGATATATTAGAAATGATGTCGTGTTAGATAGCAATCATCTTTCGGCTGCTTAGGCTCAATTCTGTGCCACATCTTCTGGGGGATCACATCAGGGTCACCATTTGTAAACAATCCTGTGGACTTGGCTGCCGGTTCGCCTTTAAGAAATATATATGTATATACCACTTTGTCACATGGGGAGGATCATACCATTTTCATTACAACATCTCCCCATTTAGTTTTTTTGGGGGGGTGGGGAGGAAGCAAGTAATTGTTTTTTTACTTTATTCACCCTTCCTCCCTTTTTATCATTTTTTTTTTCAACTTAATAAATTTTCTTTTTGGAGTCTATTTGTAGGAACTCTGTGTTCTTCCATTTTCTTCCACTTGTACATGTGGGTTCAACCACCTGTAACAGTGTTGGTACCTGGAATGTGTCATACAGCCACTCCATAGGTTCTTCCAATCTGTCTGCTTCATTTTCTATGAATCTCTTCTTCAACTAGTTTCTGTGTCTTTTTTCAATACCTTTTCTGCTTTTAATTCCGTACATCATTTTCCTTTTGTACTTTGTCATTTTCCCTTCTTCCCAGTATTGCTTTCTGATTTTATACACCTTAACCCCTTCCTTACTGTATTTCTGTTGAGATTCTCTGCATTTCTTTCAATTACTTTAAATTTAACAAAGAATTTAGTAAAATAACTTAGTTATCATTAAGCTAGTGTTAGGAACATAAATTGTGACTAAGGTTTGGTGGAAGATTTTAATGAAGAACTTTTGAAAACAAGACACTTGTACTACAGAGCCAGAGCCGGTTTCAGCTGGATTGTTATCAAAAGGGTTAAACCTGGTATCCTTATTTCTGTCTTTCTATCAGTCACAATCCTTTTCTTTCTCTCTCCCCTTCTCCCCCTCCTTTATATTTCTTTCATGTTCCTCTAGGCTTACCTCTGTTCCCTTTTAACCCTTCGGCACTTAAACCAGCCACATCTGACCAACATATTCTACCTGTTTTAAGAGACCAGTTCTGGTATCTCATGCCTGCTCTGCATTGTCATATCAAAGATAAACAATCATGTCATCAAAATCCCAAAGTTATTAGATAATACATGATTAATTTCAAAACAATAAAAATAAATAAGCTTTACCTTTGACAGGATAATCTGATTGTTCAAGGATAAGAGATTCTGAGAATATCTTTGTCGTTATTGTTCCAGCTAAATCTGAATGCTTATCTTTACTTTCAAATTCTTTGCTCTAAACTTTATCTCCTGGCCAATCTACCCTAGTGATCCTAAAAAACACAATGTCACTGTTTATCTTACTGTTTATGTGACTAATTATCTGCTTATATCCTTTATTTTATGCCTCACCAATAGCATGACATCCTATTTCTTATCTTGGTATGTTATTTAAAATCCCTCATATTAGTTACTAAGCTTAAAAGCCTCACTCCATGCTGACTTTTAAGCTAGCTCCTGCAGAGGTCTGACTGGGCCTGCAGCCCAAAACCAAAGAGAGCAATAATAATAAAGCATTTATTGGTACCTTACCAATATGGTATAACCCCCACCAATATGGTATGACTTTAAATTCAGTTTAAATGAAAAACTTGTAACTTAACAAATTTTTTGAGTTCTTTTAAAATTTGAATAAAAGATATATATATATATGTCATCCTTGAGAAGAAGACCCATCAAGCCAAGTAAAATTGTAATTGTGGCAGATACTGGTGTTACACAAATGGCGCCAGTGACACATGACACTCTTGGAGTGGTTGGCATTAGGAAGGGCATCCAGAAGAACAAACACAAAAAAAGTGAGGATGTGGTATAAGCAGACATTCAGGGACGGAAAGAAAGATGGTTTAACGTTTCAAGCAAAACTCTTCTTCAGGAACAGAGGAAAGTTCAATAGAAAGGAAAACAGGAGAAGAAAATCACCAACGATTCACATGTGGATATATATATATATATATACATTTCAGTGAGAATGGTTTTTATATGGCCGTTTTTACAGTCCTGAAAATAATAATAATGGTATTTTATATAAGCTTTAAGCTTATGGCGATCACCGTGCAATGACTAAAGAAAATAGTCTAATAACGGGGCATAGAAGCCCTCGACAGAAAAAGAAGGCTGGCGTAAAGGTAACCCACTTAGTCACGTTAACAAAGAGATGTGGGTTCGAGTTCCATGTGGCTACAAAAGCCTTCTTTTTTTATATGTCCCTTTATAAGACAATTTTCCTTAGTCGTTATTGCACAGTAATTGCCATAAGCTTTAAGCTTATATAAAATACAAATATTATTATTTTATATATATATATATGTGTGTGTGTGTGTGTGCATAAATGTATAGATGTAACGTGACTTTGTGTCTGTTTGTCCCCAACTACTGCTGTGCTTATGTCCATGTAACTTAGCAGTTCAGTAAAAGAGGCCAATAAAAAACTACCAAGCATAAAAAAGAAAGAATAGGTGTCATTTTCTTCGATTAAAATTCTCCGAGACAGTGCTCCAGCATGGCTGCAGTCTAATGACGGAAAAAGATTAAAAAAAAACGCACAAAGTTCTTTAGAAAAACTTAAAACTAAGGGAGGTAACTCTTTTACCCCTTACGGATGCTTTACCTGCTAGAAATAGCAACCCAAATCCTTTTAAATCAGATCCGAATACGGAATGTTCAAGAACCAAATGAAGGGCAGATTTTCAATCCTTGGATCATCCTGATCTCCCAAAAGGTATAATATGTCTATGTAGAGCAAATGTAGGCTGGGATACAGGGATTCCAGACAGACTAAATTCTGCTTATATATATATGTATATATAGATATTTAGAACTATATCCCATGACGGTCATGATGAAAAGACAGGCTGATTTTCTTTCGGGGTCACCTTCACCTGCTTAATCTTTGTATATATGATCCAACATGTTTGTTAACATAACAATCTTACCTGTTATTAGGTTGATTATAACGGATTAATAAATGTGACGCTGGTATCTCTTTTTGGACCTTCAATGATGACTTTATGAAACCATTACTTTATGCTGAAATAGCCATTGTATTTCACTTGGAACAGTAGGAACAAAGAATGGCAAAGAAGAAAGTGAGGAAAAAAAACTGAAGGCCATTTGAACATTTTCAACGGAGAAACACTTGGTCAAGTTTATGTTGTCACACCAAAAGCAAGAAACCTGTATTTTGAAGAATTTTACTGCATGAAGTTTGAAATCGTACTTTTACCTTTGCTGCCACACCTTGACATTTTCAATTTAGAGTAGTTGTAACCCAGTGGATCACAGGTACATCCAGTATCTCTCTCTCTCTATATATATATATGTGTGTGTGTGTGTATTATATATATCATCATCATTGTTTAGCGTCCGCTTTCCATGCTGGCATGGGTTGGATGGTTCAACTGGGATCTGGGAAGCCAGAAGGCTGCACCAGGCCCAGTCCGACCTGGCATTGTTTCTACGGCTGGATGCCCTTCCTAACACCAACCACTTCATGAGTGTAGTAGGTGCTTTACTCAGGCATATTCACCATTTTTTTTAGGAGGGGGTATCCATAACAAGACACACACCACCCATTCCAGTCATTTCCTAGCTTAAAGAGGTGAGCCCTGTTCTATGCTTGGGTCAAGGCATAGAACGCAACCCCAATAACATCAGTGGGGCATGACAGTATATGCTGGTTTACCCCCACCACTTCATGCTGCTTCCGTACCCCCTTGGGCAACAGATTCACTCATCCGTCCACAAACACACTCCAAGCTTTCCCACCATTTATAAACTCTCTTGCCTCCCTCACTCCATCACCCCCAACCACCAAAGCTTTCCTCACTCCATCCATTCACACAAACTGTGGCTGTGTAGTAAGAAGCTTGCTTACCAACCACATGATTCAGGGTTCAGTTCCACTGAAAGTGTCTTCTACTATAGCAGCGGGACAACCAAAGCCTTGTGAGTGGAGTTTGTAGACGGAAACTGAAAGAAGCCCATCATATATGTGTGTGTGAGTGTATATATATTTGTGCGTTTGTCACCCCACCATTGTTTCACAACCAATGTTGCTGTGTTTACATCCCTGTAACTTAGCAGATCGGCAAAGAGCCTGATAGAATCAGTACCAGGCTTACAAAGACCAAGTCCAGGGGTTGATTTCTTTGACTAAAAGGCAGTGCTCCAGCATGTCCACAGTAAAAAATGACTGAAACAAGTAAAAGAAAAGAATACACACACACACTATATACTTTATTAATACAGCATATTACTCTACCTCCGGTATTCGAGTACTATTTTTTCCACCTTGTTTTGCATTTATGTGCTTACCCTGGTATATATAAATATATCTCATAGCTGCACCCTCGTTACACAAGAAAAGCCATTGCCAAGAAGACTTACTGAAATGATTCATGATTGTTGCTATGTGATGCTCTTATATGGCTTTGAAGCCCGGCCAAGCTTTTACCCATTTTATTACATACTGGACAACTGTGCTGGCTGGCAGGAGAAACAGGGGCCACCATATGCACTCCCTTAACATGTCTTTTTAGACTTCCAAACTGAGAGGCACACCCACATTTTACAAGTTCTGTTGTGAATTTTAATAGCCACATCATTGCTTATAAATGGGTCGATTTCTGAGAATTTTGATGACTCACCAGGCCTGCACGACTCAAACACTCCCCACAAACCACACACTTTCACTTTCCACATAAATAATGCAGCTTTTTTATAATCTAAAATAGACTCTCCTTCATTTTCTATAATGCTCTTCCATCTATCTGGTAGACTTGCAAGGCCCCTCTTACAAAATACTCTTGTCTGTAATGAAAAAATATTTATACAGGTGAGCTGGAAGTCTGCACCAGACTCCAGTCTAATTTAGCAAGGTTTCTATGGCTGGATGCCCTTCCTAATGCCAACCACTCCAAGAGTGTAATGAGTGCTTTTATGTGTCACTGGCACAGGTGCCATTTGTGCAACACCAGTATCTGCCACAATTACAATTTTACTTGGCTTGATGGGTCTTCTTCTCAAGGACGACATAATGCTAAAGGTCTCAGTCACTGCCTCAATAAGGCTCAACACTTGAAAGGAGCTCTTCGTGTGTCACCAGCATCAGCCACTTTATCTCAGTGAGGCCCAATGCTTGAAAGGTGCTTTTTATGTGCCACCAGCATGGGTGCCTGTTACATGGCACCAATGTCAGCCACGATTACGATGTCACTTGGCTTGACAGGTTTTCTCAAGCACAGCGTATCGCCAAAGGTCTCAGTCACTCGTCATAGTCTCTGTGAGGCCCAAAGTTTGAAGGTCATGCTTCACCACCTCATCCCATGTCTTCCTGGGTCTACCTCTACCACAGGTTTCATCACACAGCTGTCCTTATCCATACACATCACCTGACCATACCTGTACATCTACCTCTCATGCACATCACATCTGATACCTCTTATTCCCAACCTTTCTCTCAAGACACTTACACTTTGTTATGCATGCACACTGACATATACATATAAATATACACACACACATAAGTGTGTATGTTTGTATGTGTGTAAACATACATAAAGCATCAAAATTGTGATGATTTTGGTTGATGACTGATGTGGGACGAGCATATATTGTCAGATCAGAATAGCAGGGGGAATATTTGTCGTTCACAGATAAGATAAAACACTAAGAACAATAGATGTGAAGAACCGAATAACATTGTGATAAAGGAGTGGGATTAGAAAAAGAAGCTGTGATGGGTGAAAGGTATTTATAGCTAAGATAATGAGAAATTATCATGACTTTATGTAATGAGCAAAGGTCCATTAGAAGTTATGCCTACAAGCAAAGATTACATCAGAGAATTGATTAAGTAAAGCAGTTTCATTTTGGTGTAAAAGAGCAAGCGTTTCAAGGCAGCATAATTTAGAGATTAATAATGCAGAACTGTGAGTATTGCATTATTAGCTTTGAGAGATTCTCATATCTAGGTGCTGAGTGCATAAAAGCACACATGTATAGTAAAAGACGGAAATCATGTCATGGGTACTGGAATTCCAATATCACATGATTTCATTCTTCTGGAAATCGTTTTGGTAAAATGAGATGTTAGTATTATTTTCATTTTTGTGTAATTTAGATAACAATTTATTCACTGCACCCTGTATGTATACACACACATATATATTAGTTCTGATATACCCTCCAGCCTTCATCAGGTGTCACGGGGAAATTTCGAGCCTGGGTTCTCATTCCTAAGGTATTTTTTCGATGTTATTATTATTTAGGTTACTGCCTGGAATTGAAGTCCGAATCTTGGGGTTAGTAGCCCGCGCTCTTAACCACTATGCCTTATACCAGTGGGCATATGGCGTAGTGGTTAATATTCCAGGCAGTGACCTGAATAATAATAATAATAGCAACTACATCGGAAAAATACCTTAGGGATGAGAACCCAGGTTCGAAATTTCCCCAATGCACCTGATGAATGCTGGAGAGTATACCAGCCGAAATGTTGTGTTAGCAACAAACAAGATGAGGACAAATTTCCGTCAAATGTAAATTATTTTTTCTGTTCTTTTTTCCAGATATTCTGTTGAACTGTAAGTCAAGTTTTCTTTGTATTTGTACTGGTATGAATTGATATACTAAATAATTTTATTTTATTTTATATTTAGTGCTGTATGCATAGTTTATAAAACTTTAAAAAGTGATTTGTTGCAAGCTGAAAAATGAAAGATTTTGAAAGATCAACGTGTGAAATTCTGTTTCAAACTGGGAAGAACATCAGCTGAAGGTGATCCCAAATTAGGACAATGAAAATTGTCATCAGATTGGCTAAGAAGTTCCTTATGATTAAAAAAAAAAAAAAGAAAAAAAAAGATGCCTTGTGTTGTTGCAAAATTGGTGTCACAATTGGTGACAGATGAACAAAAAACTACTTAACCCTTTAGCATTTAAACTTGCCATATATGACCTCTCACACTTACCCTACAATGTCATTTTAAAAATAAATAAATCATCAAAATCCCATGGTTATGAGATAATGCATGATTAATACAAAACAATTGTAAATAAACAAGCATTACTTTTGACAGATTAATCATCATCGTTAAATGTCCGCTTTCCATGCTAGCATGGGTTGGACGATTTTGACTGAGGGCTGCACGAGGCTCCAATCTTGATCTGGCAGAGTTTCTACAGCTGGATGCCCTTCCTAACGCCAACCACTCCAAGAGTGTAGTGGGTTCTTTTTACGTGTCACCCGCACGGAGCTGGTCAAGCGGTACTGGCAATGACCTCACTCGAATGGTGCCTTTTACGTGCCACCGGCACGGACTGAAAGCTAAAGGGTCAAATGGTGAAACATGGGTGCATAGCAATGGTAGTCATTGCAGCAGATGGGATCACCGTTTCCAAAAGCAAAGACAATCAGAAAAGCAGATGTTCTGAGGTAATTGAGAGAAGTAGTGTGAAAGAGGTCAGGGGACTGGGCAAACAAAATCTGATTGCTGCACTAGAACATACCTGCTTATACATTACATTTGGGCAAAGAATAAGAGGACATTTGTACCCTAGCCATACATTACTCTGGATTTGGCCCCTACAGACTTTTTATATCTCTGAAGTGAGCTCCACTCTGAAAGGTTGGGCATGTCAGATAATAAAGAACACTCGATAAAATCCACAATGAGAATGGTAGAAAACTCTTGAAAATATATTGCGGAATTTAAAAAGAAAGAGGGAAGGAGCACGAGTAGAGAGAGAAGTAGCATGATTAAATTCATCATCATCGTTTAACGTCCGCTTTCCATGTTAGCATGGGTTGGACGATTTGACTGGGAACTGGCGAACGAGATGGCTGCGCCAGGCTCCAATCTGATCTGGCAGAGTTTCTACAGCTGGATGCCCTTCCTAACGCCAACCACTGTAAAACAATAACTTTGTTTCTTATAAACAAATACTTATTTCTTTATTACCCACAAGGGGCTAAACATAGAGGGGACAAACAAGGACAGACATAGGTATTAAGTTGATTACATCGACTCCAGTGCATAACTGGTACTTAATTTATTGACCCCGAAAGGATGAAAGGCAAAGTCGACCTTGGCGGAATTTGAACTCACAACGTAGCAGCAGATGAAATACCGCTAAGCATTTCGCCCGGTGTGCTAACATTTCTGCCAGCTCACCGCCTTAAAGTAATACAAATACTGTTTCTTCCTGGAAAGGTCTCATATATCATGTAATATAAAGTCTGTACAAACACAACATAAATACAATATTTTTACACACCCACTCCATCCTCAAAGAACGCAGAAAGAGTAGACAATAACAAAAAATCAATAATAGTGGAGAATTATTTATTTGAGACTATTCTGTTGACAGAATGCTTACAATTCAGTTAGTTGTGCAATGACAGGAGAAACACTGAAAATTTATTTTGAGATTTTTTTTGGTTTTTTTAGCTTCTGCCAAAAATGTATAAATCTTGACATTTTAAATGTATATATTTTCGTGACTACGACAAAGAATTCCACTCACACAAATATGCATACATACACACATTCAAAGTAAATAAACTGTAGTTATGACTGTGAATGGGAGAATTAGAGAGAATATGTATGTACTCCACTTTGTGTCAAATGATTTAAGTACACTGTTAACCCTTTCGTAACCACATTTCAGTTGAAATACAATTGCCTTTGTTTCTAGTAATGTTTTTAAAAAATAATGAGGGATTTAGTAATGTAATTAAGCAGGTGTTTGGAGCATAAATTAGCAGACAAGTTTGATGGAAGATTTTAATTTGGATCACTTTATGACAGGAAGTTTGTATCAAAGAACCAAACATGGTCCCAGACAGGTTAGTAATCAAAAGAGTTAGTCATGTAGTATCCTGTTACCGTTATTTAAAGAACTATGAAATAAGCATATATGTTACTAACATGTAGACCACTGTCCTTGTTAGTAGAATCTGTTTGTTAACTTATGTTTGTGTTAATTAAAAAAAAAAATTTAATTTGTAATATTCTTAATACAATAAATGTAAGTAGACCAATCTCATTGTTTTGTTTCAAAATGATTTTAAATAAACTTAACAAATTAAAAAAGAATGTGTATGAATAAGCGGACACCTAACAATTGGACAATTTCTATGTATGTACGTATGTGCACGTGTGCTCTCAATAAATTTTCGGAACCCCACCCCAACCTGCCGACTTGAAGCTTCTTTTTATAAGTCTCAGGTCTTCAATTTTGTGGAAAAGGGGACAGATGATAATATCAACACCCAGAAAGTTGAAAAGCAAATTTGATCTCGACAGGGCTTTATAAATAAATCAATAGACCCCCTAAACTGAAATAATTTGTAGCTGTTTAAAACAAATAAACTATGTTCGTTACCAAGCAAATTGTTCAGGATAATTAAAACACAGCTTGCAAAATATAAGCAGAAGGACAAGAAATAAAGTGGTAACATCAAAAATATTAAAGCTCCAACAGTTCTTCATGTCTTTGGAAATGTTTATAGAGAAAAAAAGGTAGATATCTATTTCTAATTTCAGTTTTAACTGAGGGGGGAAAAAACAAAAAACAACCAAGGATGATGCTGGGGGAAAAGTTGAAGACCAGAAATAAAACGAGTCTAAACAAGAATACTGTTATCAAAAAGGTTTAAGGCAAAAAAAAAAAAAAAGAAAAAGAATATATTTTAAACAAACACATCCACACACATACATATATATATATATAAATGAAATAAATTGGAGGTGAAAGGAATACTGAAAGAAGTTTCTTAAATAGGAAATGATAATTTCTAATTGACTCTGCCTTAATTAACCTGGAACATTCATAGTAACAAGATAACTGAAATGAAGAATATAATTGATTGTACCCCACATTTTACAGTTATATTGATAGACCACCCCAGAGGGAAGCATGGCAAGGTCACCTTTAGATTTGCACTTCCAGTGTAAGGAGATTTAGTCTCAAGGAATTTCTAGCGGTTTCTATCACTTTACTACCGTAACATATGAGAATGAAGATCTTTTTAACAAAGTGGAGTACATATATATAATCCAAAATAATGATATACAATAAAAAGGTATACAATAAGAAGCAGAAGGTAACTAGTATCTGTTATAAATGAGTGAAACAGGAATTGATGATTATTTTCATTGTGACCCTCGTTTCTAAACATCAGCTTGGTGGCTGGAAGGTTGGCTGGTTGCAGCATCTCCATCAACATCCTTCTTGTCTTTCTTGTTTTCCTCCTCTCCCTGACCACCTGGAAGAAATTGATAGTCAGGAGAAGTGAGTAGTGCCACACTAAGATCATTCACTCAGTCGACTCCTATACTACATTCACCGCTTCGTACTCAGAGAGGCTCAACTTTTCCATATCCAACTGTGGAATTTCTGAATTAGGAGAGGAACAAAGACACAGTTTAGTATTTCACTATGGAAATATTTTATCCAGTAATTTTAGGTTTTTTTTTTTTGTTAATATATAAAATAATTAAATAAATAATATGTTAATACAATTTAAAAGTAATTTAAATTCTAAGTTAGGATAGTGTATGTTATAATTTATTTTTAACAAGATCAATTGTAGAACACTTTTATGTGTTAAGAACTAAAACTGCTGAAAACCAAAACAGAATCCATCAAATAACTAGTTTTGCTTGACCAACGGTCAGAAAACCAAAAATGAATGGTCATTAAGAAATGTTATGTTCTTGTGCTTAAATAAACGAGCACAGAGAGACACATTGTTCAGGGAATTAAAAATATAAAGTAACATTAACGAGTCGACCTAATTAAAGTGGGAGAAAAAACTGTTCAAACTGGAACAGACAGAAAGACAAATTGGGGAATTGTTTAGTAAATATTGTTAACCCTTTAGCACTTAAACCAGCCATAACTGGCCCAAACACGCCTCCTGTTTCATGGTTAAACTGGTCAGATCCAGTTTCTAGTATATACCTTACAAAGTCCATTCTAAATATAAACAATAACATCATCAAAATCTCAAATCTGTGAGATGATACATAATTAATTCAAAGTGATATGAATAGACAAGCTTTATATTTGTCAGAGCAATTTCAACGCTAAAGGGTTAAGCAAATTCTCTGTTCTAGAACTAATTGGTTCGTTAGAATTAGTTTAACGACATAAAATACAATTGATGATGAAGATGGTAACATAGGTTATTGGAAGCGCCTTTCAGGTCTTTGTGCTGAGCCTAATTCAGAAATGTGAGCAGCTTGTTGAATTAGTTGGTTCCTCTCCAATACACAACAGATACGCTATTTACATATGAACAATTTTTATTATGACAAATTAATGACAACGTCAGCATCAACTGTCGATGTCAATCTTTGTTTCCTGAAACATGGATTGGCAAAATAAGAAATATAAAATAAGGAACAAGTTTTAATTGGTTCTAAATTAGTTTTCTCTTCTCATCAAACAATACAAAAAAATCAATATATAACATTATGTACAGTTAAGATGGAATACAAAAGCGATAAAGTACAATAATGAAAATGAGAGTCCTATTAACAATAGAATTATTTTTTTTTAATGCCATTGGACTCTAAATACAAATACGAAAGAGAAAACGGTAACTTTGATTTGTCTTGGTTATCTCCTCACTCTTAATTTAATGACTTTTGAAGAAATAGTTTCTCTTAGAATACATGTAACTAATAACTAAAAAAGCTTAGTTGAAGTCTTTAGAGGTAGGTTCAGCTTTCTTCATTCAAACAAGTTGTTCCTAGAAACAAATTCCAAAACAAAAATTAAAAAGCAAAAAACATCCTGATGGTAAAACTTAACAAAAAACAACTTTTCTTCCAAGAAAGTGTAAAAATGTAGGCAGTAATCATAAACATGACACATTGAGGAAAACAATAACTAAAAAAAAATGACTGAAAATGTAATTTTTATAAATGAAATTTGTTAAAAAGAATCACAAATGTCTTAAATTAAGTGAATAGTGATTCAAATTTAGCATAGAAGTTTTAATGAAATCAATTAACCCTTGGTGGACCAAATTCAATTATAATGCCTACTGCAAAATATGTACCGATATTCCAGACTCCTGCCTCACGCAGACAATTCATTTATGTTGATGAACCAAGGCGAAATAAAACAAAGGGTGCTTGTCATCATCATCATCATCGTTTAACATCCATTTTCCATGCTAGATGGGTTGGATGGTTCGACCGGGGTCTGGGAAGCCAGGAGGCTGTACCAGGCTCCAGTCTGATCTGGCAGTGTTTCTACAGCTGGATGCCCTTCCTAACGCCAACCACTCCGTGAGTGTAGTAGGTGCTTTTTACGTGCCAGGAGAGGCTGGCAATGGCCACGATCAGTTGGTGCCACCGGCACGGATCCAGTCGAGGTAGCACTGGCAATGGCCACGTTCGGATGGTTCTTTTTACGTGCCACCGGCAGTGGTATCACAACTACAATTTCCATAGATTTTTTGATCGATTTCGATTTCCTCAACAGGTCTTCGCAAGCAGGAAAGGTATGCATAAGTGGGCTGGCTACATCCCAGGTGTGAGAGACCAGCTCTGGTCAGTTTGAACATAAAACAGGCAGAATACTTTTGGCCGGTTTAAATGCTAAAGGGTTAAACCCTCAATGAAGGACAATCATGCAATATCAGTGAATGGTATGACAGACCCTAACCACAACAAACCAAGAATCCCTAAACAGGTTTGGTCCAACAAGAACTAGAATTTCAATGAAGGACAGCTTCTAACTTAACAGAGACTATAGAAAGACGAACCCAAATGTACCACAGTCCAATGAAGGCCAACAGGTCAAAATTCCGAAGTCACTATCACCCGTCTTGTAAAAGTATACCTTTGAAATACAGGTACAACTCAATTTTGCCAGCTGAGTGGACTGGAGCAACGTCAAATAAAGTGATATATCTAATTCTGGATCATATTACTATATGTGAAGGCACAATGGCCCAGTGTTAAGGGCAGCGGACTCACGGTTTCGATTCCTAGACCAGGTATTGTGAGTGTTTATTGAGTGAAAACACCTAAATCTCCACGAGGCTCCGGCAGGGGGGGTGGGGTTATGGCGTTCCCTGCTGTACTCTTTCTTCTGCTGGCCTGCTTGCTTAGCCAGCGGGGTGGCGTCATTTGAAGGCGAAAACAATGCGAAGTGCATTGTGACCAGCGATGTGTAGCAACATCCGATAGCCTGGTCTGTCACGGTGATTACTATATAAGTAGACTCAGTCTAAAATGCTAGGTGACCACCAAATTATGGGACATGGTAAACATTACCCGTTTATAAAAGCTGTAGAGAATGTGTATTTGGAGGCGGAAGAATGTCGGCATACTTACCATCACCATCAACAACAGCATCTCCATCAACTGCACGCTTGCGTTTACGTGGCTTGAAATTTTTCCGCCTGAAACGTGGTAAAGGTAACTGCTCCATGTTGAGAACTTTGTGGATTTGGCGAAATGCTATTAATCGGAGTGTGTGCTGCAAATAAATGTATCAATGGAGCTTATTATTTTGTGGGTATGGGGTGGGTGGTCTATTTGTGTCTGTACAACACTGGTCACAAATACATTCATAAGAAATTCAGGTAGAAGTTCACATAAGTTTTCTTTTCGGCAAAAACAGAGTGGACGATGGTCAAAAATTTTTTAACAGCTGGTCTTGAACAACTAAACAAGCATAAAAGCCATCAAGTAAACTAATAAATTTCCGCCATGACTAATTAAAAACGTTAATTATAATCTGACTAAAAAAAACAAGTCACAAAGAATGATTAGAGATGGCATCCACTTCAAAGTCAATATTTAATATGCAGAAGGCAGCGAGCAGACAGAAACATTAGCACGCTGGGCAAAATGTTTAGCGGTATTCCGTCTGCTGCTACGTTCTGAGTTCAAATTCTGTCAAGGTCAACTTTGCCTTTCATCCTTTCGGGGTCAATTAAATAAGTCCAGTTATGCACTGGGGTCGATATAATCGACTTAATCCGTTTGTCTGTCCTTGTTTGTCCCCTCTGTGTGTAGCCGCTTGTGGGCAGTAAAGAAATAAGAATCGTTTGCACGTCTGGCGAAATGCTTAGCAGTATTTTGTCCATCTTTACATTGAGTAGAAATTCCGTCAAGGTCAACTTTGCCTTTCATCCTTTCAGGGTCAATAAAATAAGTACCAGTTGACCACTGGGGTAATCGACTTATCTTGACACCCCCCGCCCCAAACTTGCAGGTCTTGTGCCAAAATTTGAAGACAATATTTAATATGCAGGCCATAAATAGCACTGTGTAACATGATTTTTGTCCTTGGGAAGCAATTGTTATTTTCTATTTGCTCACCCCTAGAAAATATGACAAATGGCCAATGTTTCCTTTGAACTTTGCTTTTGTTACGATATTTATACAAACCCCAAAGAATCTCTTTCAACACATGGCTATGATACTGCCCCACTACTTGCTCATGAACAGAGATGCACATATTGTCAGCCACTAAGGGACATGCTCAACTGGTTAAGATCAAGCAAATTTGTGGTATGGAGCAGAATATTTGCTATAATGATATTTCTGCTTCAGCACTGAATCTGTCTAAAATGTAATGGCAAATAGGTCAGTTTTAAAACCTTGATGTCCAGGTCATAAAAGCAAAGATTGAAGGCAATAGTAGTCATTTCCTTTGATTTCTAGAGAGAAGCAAAGGGGAAATAACACTTACTGACCAAAGACAAAAAAAAAATTTTTTTTAATTTCTTATAATGTGTTATTATGAAATGTAATGACTTCCCCACTTGTAATTATCCCAGGAATTTTGTTTTGCATATTGTTTTAGCCATTTTATCCACAACTTTATTTTTACATTTATGTCTTTGTTTTGTAAGATTCCTGATCAGAAATTGTGTGTTGAAACCGATATTGTTATATTTCAGGATGGCAATTTAAAAAAATTTTCTTGCCAAATAACACACACACACCACCCATTTTGAATTAATAGTTGTAGCAAGGTGATAGTAGTAACAGTAGTAGTGGCAATAATGGCTTCCAATTTAGGTACAAGACCAGTAAATTTAGAGGAAGGGGGCTAGTCAATTATATTGACCCCAGTGCACAACTGGTACTTATTTTATCAACTTTGAAAGGATAAAAAGCAAAGAAGACCTCGGCAGAATTTGAACTCAGAAAATAAAGACAGACGAAATGCCTCTAAGCATTTTGCCCCGCTTGCTAATGATTCTGCCAGCTTTAGTCATGGTAATAATATTAAGCAGTATTCAAAGTCGGTGGGGCTAGTAGTCTACATTGGTCAATGTTAAACAGTTGTTGACCGCTCGTTCTATTGTGTTACCTGTGCTGCAGCAGTGATGTTCTCTCGGTCTTGCATGGACATACTATCAAGGACATCTGTGGGATCCTTCTCACAAGGATCATACAATCCTGGAACATCTAAAGAAAGGAAAAAATAGGAATTAAACAAGAAATGAAACAGGGGACATGGTAAAAGAATTCACTCAAGAAAATAAAAAAAAACTTCTGCTATTTGAACAGAAACATCCAAAGGCCACGAATTCTACCATAATTCCAAGATAAAAATTTTGAGGGTCAGGTATTGATACCAACTTGCCCAAGACTGCCTTACATCTCTGGTACAAACTACCTGTTTTAAAATGATCTAAATTATAATTTCCAATTAAAATTTTCTGTTAATGGTCCAAACATCTACTTAATAATGACTGACTTATTTTACCATATTCTTCATTACTTTTAAAATTAATTGAAATGAAGAGGTGTATTTCAAGAAAACCATGGTAACAAAAGGATTAAATTACCTTACTGCCAACCCAAAGATAAATGGTTTTTATCAAGGTACTATGTGCAAATAAAGCTCACGGCTGCATACCTCATGACAGTTTTACTTCGCAATGGTGAAGTCAACTTAGGGACAAATGCTGAGATCATCATTGTCATTTAATGTTTGGTCCCCATGCTGGTATGGGTTGGACGGTTTGACTGAGGGCTGGCAATCTGATCTGGCAAAGTTTCTACAGCTGGATGCCCTTCCTAACACCAACCACTCCGAGAGTGTAGTGGGTGCTTTTTATGTGCCATCAGCATGAGGGCCAGTCAGGCAGTATTGGCATCAACCATGCTTGAATGGTGCTTTTTATGTGCCACCAGCACGAGACCAGTCAGCTGACACTGGGATCAACCACACTTGAATGGTGCTTTCTACATGTCACCAGCACAGGAGCCAGTCAGGCGGCACTGGTAATGATCACACTCAAATGGTGATTTTTATGTGCCACCGGCACGGGGCCAGTTAGCTGGCACAGGACCAGTCAGCCGACACTGGCATCAATTTTGACAATTAGGATGATCTCCTGTAGACATACTGTTAACAGTAGTAGTGAAAAATATAAGAAAATAAACATGTGAAACAAAAGATTATGACATGAGGAAGAAATTGATTTCTAACATGGATACAAAAGCAGAACTTTGCCAAAGCAAAGAAATATGTCATTTCATTTAACCCCACCACAACGTAAATGCAAAGGTGTATAAAGTGGGACTTATGAGTAAATGTAGTTCAATGAAACTAAATAAATCGTCAGTTTACCTGTTAAAAATATGCCAGATGCTAAACACTCAACGACTCTTCTGAGAGCATCACCAGGGCCAAGATTGAACTCTGCACTACTGATACACTTCTCGACTAACAATTCCATTGCCTAGACGAAACAGAAACAAACATGTCAAATAGCTTACAGATAACAGGAAGGAAGAATATAACAATATATACTCAATACCATATCAGAGAGTGGAAGCGTGTAGCTTGGTGGTTAGGGTGTCGAACTCATGGTTATAAGATTGTGGTTTCAATTCCTGAACTGAGCAATGTGTTGTTTTCTTGGGTACATTTTACGTTGCTGCAGTCCACTCAGCTGGCAAACGTGAGTAATCCTGCGATGAACTGGCATCCGATCCAGGACTGGGGTTGATATATATATGTCACAGAAACCAGCCCTGTCGTCACCCAGGAAGAATCTGCTGTATTAGATAACAACTACTTACCCATTCACTAAGTGGAGCCCATACAGAATTTCTTTGGCGTAAATCTCGGAGGATCCGTAACACCACAACACACGATGGAAGACCAGTAGCTCGTGCCTACACGAAAAGTATACGGGTATTATAAGAAAGATGTATCAATGCATTTAAAACAAAAATTCAGAAGACCCACACACATACATACACATCATCATCATCATCGTTTAACGTCCGTTTTCCATGCTAGCATGGGTTGGACGGTTCAAGTGGGGTCTGGGAAGCCAGGAGGCAGCACCAGGCTCCAGTCTGATCTGGCAGTGTTTCTGCAGCTGGATGCTCTTCCTAACACCAACCACTCCATGAGTGTAGTGGGTGCTTTTTATGTGCCAGGGGATGCTGGCAACAGCCACGATCGGTTGGTGCTTTTTACGTGCCACTGGCATGGAAGCCAGTCAAGGTGGCGCTGGCATCGGCCACGTATGGGCGGTGCATTTTACGTGCCACCGGCACAGGTATCACAACTGCAATTTCCATTTGATTTTTTGATGTTGATGTACTTGACTCAATAGGTCTCCTCAAGCACAGCAGGTCACCCTACGATCCAAGGTAAGCACAGCAGGCCGTCCTGCGATCCAAGGCACTTTGGATGGGCTGGGGCATATATAGGAATCCATGTAAAAGCCATCTAGCACACTCTGCATAGTGGCTGGCATTAAGAAGGGCATCCAGCCAAACCTTCCATCCCATGCAATGGACATTAAATGATAAAGATATGTGTTTGTGCATGTGTGTGTGCACGCACATGAATGCGTGTATCACATGCCTTTGTATGAAAGTGGTGGTCTTAGGCTTATACACCCTGTAAACAATACACCCTTTAGCCTTGCTCTTTTGAAACTCAGTGAAATTGAAAGAAATCCCTTACTTGAGAAATAGTTACGGTCTGGTGGCAGGAAGGCATTCAGCTGAAAATACTGCCTCGACAATTCATTTGCCCAACTCTTGTTGGCAGGTGAAACAATTGCAAAGGGAATGAATACCTGAATGAAAGTATTTCTGTTTGGGGTTGGATAGGGAGGAAAATATTTTGATTCATTCCTGAACTATTAGTGTTTTTTTTAACCCTTTCTTTACTGTATTTATTTTGAGAAGCTCTGTGTTTCTTTCAATTACTTTTAAATAAAACAAAGAATTTAGTAAAATAACTTACTTCTTATTAAGCTGGTGTTGGGAACATAAATTGTGACTAAGGTTTGGTGGAAGATTTAATTCAGAACTTTTGTACTCAGAGCCAGAGCTGGTTTACTATGAGGTTTACTATGAGGGGGGAAGGCAGAGCAGCTTCTTGCAGAGGGATTGGTATGGCTACCCACATAAAAAAAAAGAGGGGGGAAAGAAAATGATCAGCAGGAGCTACAAGACACAGATTAGTAATGATAAGGTGCCCAAGTAGCCCCCACAAGGCACAAGCTGAGTAGAGGTGGGAGGATGAGTGGTTTGTAAGACTGTTTGAGAAGATGAATGGGGTGGGGGAGCAGACTACCAAAATGGGTAGCTTCTTTCCAAATGAGTCAAAGAAACTATATTAAATGTTAAGAACAGAAAAATCAAGTCTCAGCTAAAAAAGTTAGAGAAACTGTTACAGAATAATAAATCTTACCTGAAACCATTTGGCATGCCTCAGAACTGCTAGAGCATCCAAACATGTCTGTTTGTTGAGGAGATCAACAGGATCTTTCTGCTTTTTTCCACCTAAGCAAATGAAATACAAAGATAATATAAATTTGTAACACAACGGCAACACTAGCCACAGCCACATATATAGAGCTAACAGTAAACCAGTTCAAAACACAATACAACCAATATATGCATACTTTTCACAACCCAAGCAAGAAAAACACTCCACTATCTAAATATATATATGGGTACTAAAATTTTAAAAATATTACATTTAGCATTAACTAGAAAGTATTGTTCCATGCACAACCACACCAAGAAAACAACAAACCTTGCCAACTCTGTACCACTGAATCCTACTAAATTCTCTTCTTTTAAAACCCAATTACGGAACCATAACTCTAAGTTACTCTCTTCCTACAAACACATCATCATCATTTAACATCCATTTTCCATGCTGACTGAAAACTGGTAAGCTGCACCAGGTTCCAATCTGATTTGGATTGGTTTCTACAGCTGGATGCCTTTCCTAACACCATTCACTCCAGTGGATGCTTTTTATCTGCCATGGAGACATCCGACGGTTTGCTCCCTCTGATTTCGTATCAGTCTTGGCATGCTTCCTGTGTTCGGGAAACGAATGACAGGCGAGTAAATCTGGGTGCCTTTTATAACCAACGAGTCATTTTACATGTGCATCATGCTTTTCATAAAGATGCGTTCACAAGTATTATCATGTTCACAAAAAGTGAGTGAGTTGAAACCTAACATGCAATCCTTGTGTTTTCAAAAGAGAGTGATGCTGTGGGTCAGTGACAAATTCCTGATGTCAAATTACCAAGAATTGTGATAAAATCCATTTAATCTCAATATCGTGTGTGAAACAAATAATCTTTTACAGTGCAACGTGTCTTTTGTAGTTCAGTATATATCAATCATCATTTAACATCCATCTTCCATGCATGTATGGATAAGACCAAATATATATACATAATTAAATAATGAAGGTAGGTTTTGATATTAATCAATTAAAACCAGTGGTTTAGCATATTTAAAAAATCCGAAAATTAAAAATTGTGTTACGTACAAAATTTGTTCTTACATTTTGGTTTTTTGCCGAGATTTTTCTTGAGAACACATTCTTTGTGGTAATGGCGATTTGACATCTATGTTTAGCATATAGGTTGTCCACTTTAGTGGTCAGTCCTCTAAATTTTGTGTATATATATATATATATATATGCATGCTGGTGCCACATTAAAAGCACCCATCACACACTGTAAAGTGGTTGGCATTAGGAAGGGCATTCAGCTGTAGAATTGAGGCCAAATAAAACTGGAACCCGGTGCAGATCTCTAGCTTGCTAGCTTCTGTCAAACCGTCCAACCCATACCAGCATGGAAAACAGAGTTAGGGACCAATGACGAGGATAATAAAGGGAGTAAGTATCTAGCCCCACACAAGAGCCATATGATCAAGAATTACCTGGTTCTGGCTTTACAGTAGGTGGTTCCCTAATGACAGGTGAGGTGAGCATGATGGTGCAGGAAATCACTGGTTCCTTGTCTATACTGGAAACAATGATTGAGGCATCGCTGACTGACATCTTAAGTTCATACTTCTCTTCGGTCACAGTCTGAAACGGAACACATTACTATTACTTATGACAGTCAATACAATCAGCAAATTGTTAACCATATCCCAGTTTGGGAGGATCCATTACAACCGTTGGGGGAAAAACATCAACTAAATAATGAAATCAAAGAGAGGTTATCTTCATTAATTAGGAAAATAACCAGAGAAGGTGATAGAAAGAGAATCCAACAAGATCCGGAAAAGTCGTACATGAAAGAATTTGAAATGATGAAGACACACCAGATTAAGAAGTTTACGAAACTCAAAGGTCAGAGAATGAAGACTGAAATCCGTCACTCACCTGTGAAAGCAGTAATTAATTAGTATTATCTAATTGGTATCATCCCAGTTTGGTCACAATCTCTAGGATGTCAAGATCACGTTATGCACAATTTTTATAAACTTAGACAGGAATCTACAGCTTTCATATACAATGCAATCTTACCAGTTGTCAGCTATAGAAAATTTCAGAAGAAAAAGACAAACGAGTGGCTGTGTGGTAAGTAGCTTGCTTACCAACTACATGGTTCCGGGTTCAGTTCCAATGCATGGTATTTTGGGCAAATGTCTTCTACTATAGCCTCGGACTGACCAAAGCCTTGTAAGTGGATTTGGCAGACGGAAACTGAAAGAAGCCCGTTGTATATATGTATACATATATATATGTGTGTGTGTGTGTGTGTATATGTTTGCCATCCCCCAACATTGCTTGACAACTAATGCTGGTGTGTTTACGGCAAAAGAGGTCGATAGAATAAGTACTAAGCTTACAAAGAATAAGCCCTGGGGTCGACCTACTCGACTAAAGACGGTGCTCCAGCATGGCCACAGTCAAATGGCTGAAACAAGTAAATGAGTAACAAAAAAAAAAAAAAAGCTTCAAAATGCCAAAGTCTGGTAAATAAGGTTCAAATAAAGAATATGGAAACTTACAGCTAATGTCTTTGAGAGTAAAGTGTGTACTTTCTTTAATAAACTTTTTGTTGGCTTATCAGAACACAAAACTACAAGCTGAACATCTGTGTCGCCTTGGAGCAATAAACTCTTCGCCAAAACACCAACACGCATGACCCCCTTTAAAGCACGTGGTGTAGGCTCCTCTTTCTTTCCACTGAAAGGCAAAAAAAAAAAAATGAGATTTACAGGTCAAATATTTAGAATTTGTAAGTGCAGTCTATAGGAAAATAAGCATTTGAAGATACTAAATTAACGACAATATCAAATGAAAATTAAACAGGTGTGGCGGTGTGCTAAGAAATTTGCTTCCCAACCACATGGTTCTGGGTTCAGTTCCAATGCAGGCATCGTCTACTATAGCCTCAGACCAACCAAGGCCTTGTGAGTGGATTTGGTGGACAGAAACTGAAAGAAACCTATTGTGTGTGTGTGTGTGTATATATATATATATGTTGGTTCGTTAGCCCCTACACGCAATTTTTTTCTCTCCTTGTTTCTTTTCTGTGTATCTTTCTGTTGATGAGCGTAGGTTCGAAACGTAAAAGACTTGTTTTATTTCTATTCCTGAGCGCCATACTAATACATTATTTGTTTGTACTCCACCTGCCTTCGTCTTCTGTTTATTTTCGTAAACCTTCCCGTTATATATATATATATATATATATCTACATGTGCGCGCCTTTGTACCTCAACTCCTGTATAATAACCTCAAAAACTATAACGAATAAAAGAGGTGAGAATAGGATGCAAACTGGTGCTTATTTTATCAAGTTGAATAACATCAAAAACAACTCTCAATAGAATTCAAAATTAAAATTGAAGGCTGCCAAACAGATTAAGCATTTTCATGAAAAGAGAAAATGAAAATTCATAAGCATTGAAAGCTACATAAATTGGAGGGAAAACAGAAGGGGGGGGGGTCTTAAAATAAATATAACAGACGGAACAGCAAACAGAGAGAAACTGAACTGAGAAAATGTTTGGCAATAATTTTAAACCTCACACAAAATCATAACCACGAAATTTACTAATTAACATTTAATTGCAGCTCATGTAATTATCAGATTTTTACCTTTCCTTGCCTTCCCCGTCAGTTGCAGCAGATTCTGCAGACATTTTGCCACCATTTTTCTTCTTCAGAGTTTCACTATACATTAAATATATGTAAGAATATAATTGGTAAAAACGGTAAGACAACAAAAGAAAGAAAGAGACCTCAATATTATGTAAATAGAGGAATTTATCTGTAAATATAATATGTCACAATTACTCGGTAGCCAAGATAAAACTCTGAGTTTCGAATGCTGAGGTGGAAATCCACAACACCATCTCTTCGGTTATCTGGCCATCTGAAAAACGCTATGAAAAAAGGCCGTTATACAAAGGGAAATTACTGTGTTATAGACCGCTAATTAAGATAAGGTTAAAAGTTCATAGTAATGCGTAAGCGTGTCTGTTCATATGAACTTTTAACCTTACCTTAATTAGCGGTCTTTCGAATTAGTGCTTTTGTATAATTAGCGGTCTATAACACAGTAATTGACCTTTGTATAATGGTCCTTTTCATAGCATTTTTCAGATGGCCAGATAACTGAAGAGATGGTGTTGTGGATTTCCACCTCGGCATCCGAAACTCAGAGTTTTATCTTGGCTACCGAGTAATTCTCACATATTATTTTTACAGATATATGTAAGAATATATATATTTTATAATATATTATTATTAATATCAGGAAATCAATATTAGAAAATTCTTCAGAAAGATATATACGTGAGTAAAATAATTGTAGTATTAAAAGTATAAATATATGTAAATATGTATAAGTATATATATATAATATATATGACAGTTTAAAAGTTTTGAATTTAGTTTTTAAAGCATCTTATGATCGTTTCGCAGGAGTACTGTCCCTATAATGGAATCCTATATTGATAAGCATTTATAGACAATTCTTCTGTTCTTCAGAGATATAAAATTTGAATTTTGTATAATATATCAATGGTAGTTTTTTTTTAAATTTGAAGTAAGAATACAAAAAGGTGTGTGTTTATATGAGAGGGAGAGAGTTTACAATATCAAATATAATATACACAAGATCATTATAAAGACCTTGTGCTAATTAACATTGTTATACATAAAAACAATGATGTGATTATTATTAAGTTCTACAATAGAAAGAACAGAGTACTGATGTGATGAAGCCTACTGGTTATACAGGGGGGGGGTGATGAAAAGTTCTTGGCTTTGAGCAAAAGAAAATATAGGAGGATCAGTTGATTACGGTTTTATACAACATATTCTCTTCTCAAGATTCGCACATTTATTGCAGCGGTCCTTAAGATTTTCTAAGCCCTGTCAAAGGGCTCGGAAGGTTGGGCCTCACTGACCTTCCTGACTGCACTACTATATATGGTGTGCTTCCTTGGACTGCACAAGCCAACAGAGAAAAACCTATCATACTTAGTGGCGAGCAAGTCATAAAATGTACAGAGTGAGAGATCCTGTAGAAGGCTTTCTCAAGTAGATCCTCTTCCTTACCTTTTAATGTCTGTTTTGTATATCGGAATGGGCTGGGCGATTTGACAGGAGCTGGCAAGCCAGAAGACTGTGCCAAGTTCTCCAGTCTGTTTTGAAGGAAATTTAGATTATTATTTCTAGCATATAGAGCGACCACATTGAGGTCTCCTTCTTTCATGTCTTCTGATTATTTTTCTTCTTAACCCTTTCATTACTGTATTTATTTTGAGATGCTCTGTATTTCTTTAAATTACTTTAACCTTTTAGCATTCATATTAATTTGGCAAAAATAATCCTTATTTATTCACATTTAAAAAAAATTTATCTGATATTATTTTGTAGCTTCAAGATAGGAAAGATGTAATTGCTTATTTTAAAAATGACATTGCAGGGTAGGTGTGAGATGCTGGTTCTGGCCAGTTTGAGCATAAAATGTGTAGAATATTTGGGCCGGATACAGCCGGTTTAAACACTAAAGAGTTAAATATAACAGAATTTAGAAGAATAACTTGGTTATCATTCAGCTAGGAACATAAATTGTGACTAAGGTTTTGTGGAAGATTTTAATTCAAAACATATGAAAACAAGACATTTGTATTACAGAGCCAGAACCGGGTTCAGCTGGGTTGATAATGAAAGGGTTAAGCAGAGCATGTTACTTTTGTTTCTTTCAAACCTTCATATGTCTTCTGCATTCACAGCCCACATTTCATTACCATGTAACACTGGGTGGATTTGTACACACACACACAAACAAACTTTCACCTTTTGCCCTACAGAACATATACCAAGACACAAACGCACAAAGAAATTAAGCATTACTTACGCTTCAGCAATTTGATCAGAAACTGACTTTAAGGCCCTTTCACAGGATGATACAATGTTCTGGAATCTCTGAAGCTAAACACAAAAGTAATTTTCATAAGTAATGCATGGAGTTATTTTGAACAGCAGAAGTGGACAAAAGTAGAGCCAGAGTGACACTATTCAAACCAAGCATTTATCTTAATAAATAGTTTAGCTGGTTCTGGACTAAGAAATTAAACTTCTTATTTGAAGTTTAATTCCGCCATTTTCAATTTCGTTTCAGTTGTAAAAATTCTCAAACGGATGGAATCTGCAGTGCAGAAATTATTGATTTTGAGCTTGAACTGCTATATTTCTCATTACAGAGATATGAATTTTTGGCTCCACTCTGACTATAAAGCGATATTGCAGATCTATCAAACCCACCAGCATGGGAAACTGACCATGATGACTATTATAGCAATAAAGGTGAAAAGAAATCCATGCTAGCAGGAAAGACAGGAGTGACCAATGGACATTAACACAAGGATTTTCAAAAGAAATAAAACAAAAGTGAAGAATAAGACTGACCTCTTCTTCTGTTGGATAAATAGTGGCATGCTTTGCCATAACATGTCTATCATCGGAAGACTCAGGCCGCCTCATTTGCTGGAAGAAAAGAAAATCGGTTTTCATAATTAGATCTTTGAAAAAAGCAACTAAGATATCGTTCCCTGAGACTGTTGATTAAATACCAGAAATGCTCAGGTGAAATATTCCACAACTGGTCTCAATAAAACATTTGGTAAAGTGATATTTTTCAAATCGGGAATGGAAGAAAATGAGAAGGTAAAGGAATACCATGGGATTATGGTATAAAGGAGAGAAAAGAGAGGAAAGGAGAAAGAAAGCAATAACAGACAAAAGTAGAAGGTATTTGAGCTAAATTTGAAGATGTGTTTTATGTCTCTTTTTATCAGTAATGGCTTGATGAATTGGTGAACAGTCAGCACCAGTGGGGAGTATAGAGATGGAAGTTCATCATCATCATTTAACGTTCGTTTTCCATGCTAGCATGGGTTGGACGGTTTGACCGGGGTCTGGAAGCCACAGAGGCTGTACCAGGCTCTAGTCTGATTTAGCACTGTTTCTACAACTGGATGCCCTTCCTAACGCCAACCACTCTGAGAGTGTAGTAGGTGCTTTTTACGTGCCACTGGCACAGGGGCCAGAGCAGCCTGGCAAACGGCCACGATCGGTTGGTGCTTTTACATGTCACCAACATGGACGCCAGTCAGGCGGCGCTGGCATCTGCCACATTCGGACAGTGCTCTTTACGTGTCACCGGCACGGGTGTCTTAACTACAATTTGTATTCGGGAAAAAAATTAGCTGACACGGAGGAATGGAAGCCATGTGAATATCGGAAAAAAAAAAAAGGTTACCTGTGTCATGATGATTCGTGCCCAGGTATCAAAATGCCAACATCATGACCCCTGCTCAATGCTCTGTGAACACCGTAAAGGATGTAAGACATAACATGGACAGCTGCAACAGAGATTATGAAGCTGTGGTCAGTAGAAAGGGACACAGCAGGGGTTTTAACTGTGTCTGCATCCCAGGATTCTTTGCTACATCTTTGAAGAAGGCCTTGGGCATACTTCAGATAGTTAGGTGAAGCTACTGCTCACTATGGTCAAGCCCTGGCTGGAGAGGGCTGCTGCTGGAAGGCAGCACGACTTTGCTCCTTCATCATCATCATCATCATCGTCGTTTAACGTCCGTTCTCCATGCTAGCATGGGTTGGACGGTTCGACCGGGGTTCTGGGAAGCCAGAAGGCTGCACCAGGCTCCAGTCTAATTTGGCAATGTTTCTACAGCTGGATGCCCTTCCTAACGCCAACCACTCCGTGAGTGTAGTGGGTGCTTTTTACGTGCCACCTGCACAGGTGCCAGGCAGGGCTGGCAACGGCCACGGTCAGATTGGTGTATTTTATGTGCCACCGGCACGGAAGCCAGTCGAGGCGGTGCTGGCATCGGCCACGAGTCGGATAGTGGTTTTTACGTACCACCAGACCAGGGATCCTGGCTGGTCCAATTCGATTTCGATTTCGCTTGCCCCAACATGTCTTCACAAGCAAAGGGGGTTGGCAAGGGTGCCTGTCGTACGGTCGCATTGGAGTATTTTACGTGCCACGGCCACGAGTCGGATAGTGCTTTTTACGTACCACCAGACCAGGGATCCTGGCTGGTTCAATTCGGTTTCGATTTCGCTTGCCCCAACATGTCTTCACAAGCAAAGGGGGTTGGCATGGGTGCCTGTCGTACGGTCGCATTGGAGTATTTTACGTGCCACGGCCCCGAGTCGGATAGTGCTTTTTACGTACCACCAGGCCAGGGATCCTGGCTGGTTCAATTCGGTTTCGATTTCGCTTGCCCCAACATGTCTTCGCAAGCATGGGGGGTTGGGATGGGTGTCTGTCGTCGGATGAGGTTCTATATCGACTTCGCTTGCCTCAACCGGTCTTTGTGTCCAAGGGAGGAAGGCATTCATAAGTGGGCTGGGCTCACTTGTCCTGCCTGGTCTTCTCACGTACAGAATATTTCCAAAGGTCTCGGTCTCTGGTCATTTCCTCAGTGAGGCCTAAAGTTCGAAGGTCGTGCTTCACCACCTCGTCCCAGGCTTTCCTGGGTCTACCTCTTCCACGGGTTCCCTCAACTGCTAGGGATTGGCACTTTCTCACACACCTATCTTCATCCATTCTCGCCACATGACCATACCAGCGCAATCGTCTCTCTTGCACACCACAACTGATGCTTCTTAGGTACAACATTCTCTCAAGGTGCTAACGCTCTGTCGAGTATGTACACTGACATTACACATCCATCGGAGCATACTGGCTTCATTCCTCACGAGCTTACGCATGTCCTCAGCAGTCACAGCCCATGTTTCGCTGCTATGTAGCATGGCTGTTCGTACACACGCATCATACAGTCTGCCTTTTACTCTGAGCGAGAGGCCTTTAGTCACCAGCAGAGGTAAGAGCTCCCTAAACTTTGCCCAGGCTATTCTTATTCTAGCAGTTACACTTTCAGCGCACCCACCCCCACTACTGACTTGGTCACCTAGATAACGGAAGCTATCAACTACTTCTAGTTTTTCCCCCTGGAAAGTATCAATGAAAAGAGTCAGAAGTGGTTCTCGGAAAATTTTTTTCATTTCACCAGCTCCAGTTTCTGGCCCCTTAATTCCGACATTTGTAATCCCATGGATTACTACGTGTGGGACATGGTTGAGAAGGTAGCAACCATTCTGCCTGCAACACCAAGGTTAAGCTGATGGTCAAGATTAACCCTTTCGTTACCAACCCAGCTAAAACCGGCTCTGGCTCTCAGTACAAATGTCTTGTTTTCATAAGTTTTGAATTAAAATCTTTCACCAAACCTTAGTCACAATTTATGTTCCTAACACTAGCTTAATGATAACTAAGTTATTTTACTAAATTCTTTGTTATATTTAAAAGTAATTCAAAGAAACACAGAGCATCCCAAAATAAATACAGTAACAAAAGGGTCAAGAAGAAAAATAATCAACAGAAGACATGAAAGAAAGAGACCTCAATGTGGTCACTCTATATGCTAGAAATAATAGCCTAAATTTCCTTCAATCCACACTCTTCCTACTGCTCCTAATGTGCATCAGCCCAAATGTAGAGGTGTGTTTAACCCTTTCAATACCAACCCAGCTCAAACCACCTCTGGCTCTGCAATACGTAAAAAGCACTATCCGAATCGTGGCTGAAGCCAGTGCCGTCACGACTGGCTTCCGTGCAGGTGGCACGTAAAATGCACCAATCCGACCGTGGCCGATGCCAGCCTCGCCTGGCACCAGTGCAGGTGGCACGTAAAAAGCACCCACTACACTCACGGAGTGGTTGGCGTTAGGAAGGGCATCCAGCTGTAGAAATATTGCCAGATAAGACCGGAGCCTGGTGCAGCCCTCTGGCTTCCCAGATCCCCGGTCGAACCGTCCAACCCATGCTAGCATGGAGAACAGATGTTAAACGATGATGAAGTTTTGATTTAAAATCTCCCACCAAAACTTAGTCACAATTTATCTTCCTAACACCAGCTTAATGATAACGAAGTTATTTTATTAAATTCTTTGTTGTATTTAAAATTAATCGAAACAAACACAGAGCATCTCAACAGAAATACAGTAACGAAAGGGTTAAGGAGGTGTTTGAAAATCTTCCCAGGGTCACAGAGAGGGACACATGTGCCAGTTTCCAGAGTCATCTTGAAGCCATGGCAGAAGCTGATGGTGGCTACTTTGAGAAAACTTATCTCCCAACCACAATCTCATAGATATCTCTTGATTTTTTAAAAATACTTTTTTGGGGGGGACAGGCTTTGGGTTTTCTTTTCCCCTTGATGCAAACTGTCAATTATAGCTCAAAACACCCTGTATAATGGGGGGAGGGGGGCAGCCATGTTTCTCTTCTACAGCAAGACATCTATGCTTGTCCCACTGCCATACTTTAAGCCTCTCAACACCTTCAAGGAAGGGAGCTGCTGCACAGAGGGACTGAACCCAAAACTACATAATTTGCAAGCAAACTCCTTACAACATAGCCAAGCCTGCAAGTAATATGTACATCATACACACAAACAAAATC